>NC_061483.1:220358-235358 GCF_022539355.2 Hippoglossus stenolepis
TTCATTGAATCATAAAGACCAAAATAACCAGTGGCTCTGCTGCTTGTAAACAGTTATTAGCGTTTGTTAGCCTCAAGCTAACTTCACCGTCACTGAAGATCGACGGCTCTCAGGTGCTGCGACAATTCACAGACACACAAACACAACTCAGCCATGTGACCTATGTGTCTGTAGCATCATGGGTTACGTGTCATATGTTAACGGGTCTGGATTTGACTTGGGGATAATAGGGGGGGTCATGGACACTTGCACGAAACGATGGTGTTTCTCTTAACTTTAAACTACTTTATCATTATTCATGTGTCTGCACAGTGTGACCTTAGTTTATCACCTTGATAACCAAGAATTGTTTAAGATCAGAATGAGGTTTGGTTGAAACGCTCCTGTTCGGTCGTCCCGATGTCAGACAGTCTGTGAACAAACATATAAAACACACAGACAAACCCAGACAAACCAAAACAGGTAGAAAACATCAGCGCATAGCAGGAAACATTAAATCATGACGTTAAGTTTTATTTTCTGGAACTATCCAGGGTCACATTCAAGCCTTTATCCCTCGTCCGCTCGGTGATGTGGGTCAAACTCGACCGTCCTGATAACTTGTCAGGATTACGGACGTGGCCTCTTTCTCCGAGCGACTCTCACTCGGCCGAGCTCTGGGGGTTTGGTGGGTGCAGCAGGAGACCGTGGTGTCAGAAAATCACACGGGGTAATTGTTTAATTTTCTACGTCTGGAATAAACGTGGGTCCAATGGTGTCATTCTGTGGGTGTTTGAGCAGGACTGGGGGAGGGGAAGGGAGGGACAGATGGTTTCTGTCCTCCTCACCCCCTCCTCCCCTCACAGACCTAATCTGACTGGGTAGGACAGGGGGAGGATGGGGGAGGGCACCGGGCATTCTACACCATCTCACCCTGTTTTCTGGCAACCACCACCACAGCCGCAGAGCCAACACTCGCAGGATATGGTGAAAAGAAGCAGTTATTCCCTGTGAGTCTGGAGGAGCTGAGCTCATGTTGGGCTGCAGCAGATTTACTGATAATCCAGCATAAGGACAGAGTGAGGACGACTTTTTGTTCTTGTGTTTGACGATGTGAGGATGCTGCCGGACGTCTGACCAAAGCCTGTTTGTGCTGGAACTTTATGGCCAAATGTAGAGTCGTGGGGTCGGAGGAAAAACAGTTTAGAGGCACGATGTCGGCATCTCAGGGGGTGAACCGCAGCGGCATCTACAACTACTTCCTCAACATGGTGGCCTATCAGGTGAGAGCGGACCAGCAGCTGGAGATCTGTTCAGTGTGGTGCTGATTGAAAAGTGTTTACTTTTCTACACATGATCTAAAGATGCTTTTATTCATTAGAACTCTGGAGTATTTTAATAATTCTAAAATTGTATTTATTATAACTCTGGATTATTCAAATAATTCTAAAGTTGTATTTATTATAACTCTGGAGTATTTTAATAATTCTAAAGTTGTATTTATTATAACTCTGGATTATTTAAATAATTCTAAAGTTGTATTTATTATAACTCTGGATTATCTAAAATAACAGATTTTTATTATCTAGATTTTGATTTAGTTGTGGATGAAGAATTCTGATGTTTTATTTTTCAAGTGTTTTCCATCATGAGTTCATGTCCTTGTTTCATCATATCATAAATATCAAGTAGAAAGGAATCTCCACAGAGTGTTCAGAATTTTGTTATTATTATGAATGATGCATTGACATGTTAGCAGCACATTCATGTTGTAGATCTAAAAAAAGTAAAATCTTAAATGATGAATCATATTTATCTTTGGTTTCTGTCATTGTGATTTTTGTTTGAATTTCATCTGAGACACATGAGGAAGTTCTGACTTTCTTAAAGTGATCACATGTTACTCAAACAGGAGGCAGCTGGACTTTCAGACACCATTGACTTTGGTCCTAATTGATTATTGATTATCTATCTATCACAATCTAACGGCAGTTATTGGATGTGTTGCTCCCTCACAACGAGCTCACGCTGTCCTGGCTCCTGAACGGTGGAATGAGCTCCACAGTGACATCAGGACAGAAAGTTTACACATCTTCCTCCTCAAACTAAAAACACATGTCTTCCAACTATACCTTGAATAAAATTTTAAATTAACAATTCAGTAGCACTTACATGTCACTTACCTATCGCACTTTGTAGTTTTGCTTTCTTGAAGAAATTGTACTTTCTTGATGCTTGTTGTTCTGGTTCGTTCCTCATGGTTGATGCACTTATTGTGAGTTGGATAAAAGCGTCAGCTAAATGAAATGTGATGTTATGTAATGTAGTGATGGCATCAAGTATTCATGCTCCACAGATGATGAATCCCTGAGACTTTTGTGAGCCCTCGAGCACCATGAGCTGGTTTTTCATGAAATATATTTTCCATCATGATGATTAATTTCATTGAGGATCTTGGTGTTGGGGAGTAGAACGTAACCCGTGAAGTAAAATTCTTTACACATTTGAAAATCAAACCTTTATTTGTGCTGTAGTTACACGACGGGTTACTTTGTCACATGGTTTTATCACAGATACAGAATAAGTCCGCAGGTGAGTCCTGGTCCCTCGTTCATCAGCACGTTGAACACTCAGGTGTCATTATTTACACCTGAGCTGCTTCTCGTCATGAAGTCTCCTGGAAATAGACCTGTTATACCCGGAATAATCAGAGAGTGAGTTCACATGAACGACAGCTTGGGGAGTTGCAAACGTCAAATAGTGTATTTAAAGCAAAGATCTGAATTGAACCTTGTGAACTTCTCACATGCTAAACTTGTATCACCTCAAACTGTTTGTTCATCTGTCACAAGCTCCTCACATCACTTTTTATCCAGGACGTTATGATTAACGTGTTAAATGATTTATTTATCTTTTTATTTTCTCTTTGTTATCATGTAAATATGATAATGAGTTGTAGATTAAACTCATAAATAAAACACGTTATTTACAAAAGTCAGGTGATGATGATTCTCATCTCATACTGTGTTCATGTGTGACATCATATTATCATATAGCATATCATATCATATATTATATGTAACTGTATATATCATAATATCATATATTATATATAAGTGTGTCACAGGGAGGAGGCAGGAGCAAGATCCAATCCAAAAAACTGAACTTATTGAAAAACTAAAATAAGTCTCCAGCAGAAACAAACTCAAACAGGTGAACAAGGATCAGGAAGCAGAAACAAACAGGAAGAGAAACACAGACTGAACGGACTTAAATACAAACTGGACACAGGACAAATGAATCAAGGCATTTTATGACTATGTATCACATAATTATATATATATATATATATATATAAGTGTTTACATTTCGTATATTATATAAATCTGTATATATGTCCACACACTGGACTATGACACTGGTCACATGATGTCTCAGAACTTGAGACAAAGAAGATTCAAGAAAATAGAATATAATAGATTTATGAGATATAAGTGTCAACCTTGATAAGACTGAACTACTTTTCCTCCCAGGGAAAGGCTCCTCCCACCCACGACCTGACTCTTACCTTTGACAACTCCGTGTTAGCCCCCCCCCAGACTGCTAGGAACCTGGGTGTGACACTCGACAGTCAACTCTCCCTCACTGTCACATTACTGCAACATCACGTTCCTGTAGATTCATGCTACACAACATCAGGAGGATCCGCCCCCTTCTCACTCAGAGGGCGGTGCAGGCTCTGGTCCAGGTTCTGGTCCAGACTCTGGTCCAGGTTCTGGTCCAGGTTCTGGTACAGGCTCTGGTCCAGGCTCTGGTCCAGGTTCTGGTCCAGGTTCTGGTCCAGGTTGTGGTCCAGGTTCTGGTCCAGACTCTGGTGCAGGCTCTGGTCCAGACTCTGGTCCAGGCTCTGGTCCAGGCTCTGGTCATCTCACACCTAGACTACTGCCCCCCCTGGCAGGTCTACCTGCTGCTGCCATCCGACCTCTGCAGCTCATCCAGGAAGCAGCAGCTCCACTGGTCTTTAACCTGAGTTCACTCACACCACTCCGCTCCCTTCACTGGTTACCAGTAGCTGCCCACATCAGTTTCAAAACACTAGTACTTGGTACCGTGCTGTGACCGGATCGGGTCCAGTCTACATCCAGGACATGGTCAAACCTTACACCCCGTCTACTCCGCTCTGCATCGACCAATCAGCTGCTCCCTCACTGTGAGGGACAGCTGTCACTCAACATCTTGACAGTTTCCTGTCCTGGCTCCTAAACGGTGGAACCAGCTCCACATGGACATCAGGACAGAAAGTCCACACGTCTTCCTCCAGACTGAAGACACATCTCTTCAGACCACACCTCGGTCAAGAAGATGATGTTTAAACTATGTGTAGCACTTTGTAGTTTGGCAATTCTTTGAAGAAAATTGTACTTTCTTGATTCTTGTTGTTCTGGGTTTGTTCCTCATGGTTGATGCACTTATTGTGAGTCGCTTTGGATAAAGTTTTTATTATTATTGTTATTATTATTATGAACTTTCTAACATGTGATTTGTAATTCTGGTGCTACTGTTTTATTTCCTTTATTCCTTTTATCTTAGTTTTATTGCAGCCACATTTGATGTAGTTTCTTGAATATGACAGCTTCTTACTCTGCTGCCTGTACCAGTAGGTATTCAGTTTAGTTTAGAAAAGGTAATGACGTGATAATGATCTACTGAGCAGCCACATGGTTTTCATAGCGCTGCCATACAAACCAGTAGCCAGTCAGATTTACCTCCAGCCTCAGGTTCTGTGATTAAGAGGCTGAAACACCCGATGTACAACTGGAGATTATTGTTTCATTATAACAACCAGTCTGAAGGAGATCAGGAGAAGAGATGTAACGAGCACCCCCGGCTGCCCTTGGGTGGGAGCTTGTGCAGTGTGTGTGTGTGTGTGTGTGTGTGTGTGTGTGTTTGTGTTTGTGCAGTGTTTGCGTGTGTGTACATATGTGTGTGTGTGTCCGTTTATGTGTGTACACGTGTGCGCATGTGTATGCGTGTGTTTGTGTGTGTGTGTTTGTTTGTGCAGTGTGTAATGAGGTCAATGTGGTGATTCATGCAGATTATCTCTGAGATTAGCTGCTGGATACTTGTAAACATGTAGAAACTCTTGTTACTGTTTCAAGTTACATTACATTTCATTGAGCTGACGCTTTTATCCAAAGCGACTCACAATCAGTGCATCAACCATGAGGAACAAACCCAGAACAACAAGAATCAAGAAAGTACAAATTTCTTCAAGAAAGCCAAACTACAAAGTTCTACATGTTAATGACATATAAGTGCAACTAAATCGCTATTTATTGGATGTATCTATTTAATAATATTTCATATTTAATATGAAATAATTATTTATCACACATCATTGTAACACATCAGTGTTCACATCTCAACCAGATTATACCTGATTAACATATTGTATCACGTGGATTTTTTTAAATCAGAGTGATGATTGTGTGTTGACACCAGACGGTCATGACGAGAACAGAAACTTATAAAATATATATATATATATTTATATATATATATGATCCATATACTTCAGTGACTTACATTAAGTTATCTCATCAAGTGAAATAGGGTCACTGTACAAGAAAGCTACACAAGTCAAAAACTAAAACTGTAAAGTGATTAAACAGTTATATTGACTTATCCATTAATTTCTTATCATTTCATCTCTACAGCAGCAGTTATGTTCAAAAATAGTTTAATAAGTTTAATTTGACGGAGGAAAGTTCATAGAGTTCAATCTGTGACGTCTCATTTCACTTCTGAAACCAAAGCCAAGGATCTTTCCACTTTTCCTGGATGGACACAACATTTGTGTGAACTGTCCCTTTGGTCACGTTTCAGCTGTAAAATAATTCAAGCTCTGTTGTTTATTCAGTCTTCAATGAGAAGATGAAGGATGAGCTTCTGTGTATTATCCATCAGATTATGACCCACACGTGATGAGCAATAAAACATCTAGATCCACTGCAGCAGCTTTGTGAGCATGAATTCATAATTCACTGTGTCACATCATTTTTATGAGAATTTTATCTAAATGTGACTTAGTATCTGATTTTGAAAGTCGATGGCGCTTATTCATCCGTCATCAGTGGTGATGGGTTTCTGAGAGACGGACCAGAGAACAGCTGATTATTGTTGTTTTCACACATGAACACAGAGAAAGTGGACTCTGGACTTTCTCTGGAGTTTTACACATGAAGGACACAGCTGGAGATTCTCTGTGTTGTTTGTCCTGTGAAGCAGCAGCAGGTTGTTAGGTCCGACTCGTTCACACCAACAAGAACATGTGGGAACATCCAGGCGAGGGGCGGAGCCTGTAGAGCAGCAGATTGTCGGGTCCGACTCGTTCACACCAACAAGAACATGTGGGGAACATCCAGGCGAGGGGCGGAGCCTGTAGAGCAGCAGGTTGTCGGGTCCGACTCGTTCACACCAACAGGAACATGTGGGGAACATCCAGGCGAGGCGGAGCCTGTAGAGCAGCAGGTTGTCGGGTCCGACTCGTTCACACCAACAGGAACATGTGGGGAACATCCAGGCGAGGCGGAGCCTGTAGAGCAGCAGGTTGTCGGGTCCGACTCGTTACACCAACAGGAACATGTGGGGAACATCCAGGCGAGGGGCGGAGCCTGTAGAGCAGCAGATTGTCGGGTCCGACTCGCTCACACCAACAGGAACATGTGGGAACATCCAGGCGAGGCGGAGCCTGTAGAGCAGCAGGTTGTCGGGTCCGACTCGTTCACACCAACAGGAACATGTGGGGAACATCCAGGCGAGGGGCGGAGCCTGTAGAGCAGCAGGTTGTCGGGTCCGACTCGTTTCACACAAGAGAACATGTGGGGAACATCCAGGCGAGGGGCGGAGCCTGTAGAGCAGCAGGTTGTCGGGTCCGACTCGTTCACACCAACAGGAACATGTGGGGAACATCCAGGCGAGGCGGAGCCTGTAGAGCAGCAGGTTGTCGGGTCCGACTCGTTCACACCAACAGGAACATGTGGGGAACATCCAGGCGAGGGGCGGAGCCTGTAGAGCAGCAGGTTGTCGGGTCCGACTCGTTCACACCAACAGGAACATGTGGGGAACATCCAGGCGAGGGGCGGAGCCTGTAGAGCAGCAGGTTGTCGGGTCCGACTCGTTCACACCAACAGGAACATGTGGGGAACATCCAGGCGAGGGGCGGAGCCTGTAGAGCAGCAGGTTGTCGGGTCCGACTCGTTCACACCAACAGGAACATGTGGGGAACATCCAGGCGAGGGGCGGAGCCTGTAGAGCAGCAGGTTGTCGGGTCCGACTCGTTCAAACAGGAACATGTGGGGAACATCCAGGCGAGGGGCGGAGCCTGTAGAGCAGCAGGAGGCCGGACATGACGTATAAATTCTGCTGTGGAAAGATCAGCACCAAAAGCTCTGGAATCTCCTCGTGTTTCCAAGTTGACGTCTAGTGTCTTGTTATACGTAGTGTTATACATATTTATATACCAGCAGAGTGTTGTTATACATATTGTTATACGTATTGTTATACCAGCAGTGTGTTGTTATACCACAGCGAGTTGTTATACATGTTGTTATACACATTGTTATACCAGCAGAGTGTTGTTATACATAGTGTTATACTAGCAGAGTGTTGTTATACATATTGTTATACCAGCAGTGTGTTGTTATACATATTGTTATACTAGCAGAGTGTTGTTATACATATTGTTATACTAGCAGAGTGTTGTTATACATATTGTTATACCAGCAGTGTGTTGTTATACCATTGTTATACTAGCAGAGTGTTGTTATACATATTGTTATACCAGCAGAGTGTTGTTATAGGTTGTTATACATATTGTTATACCAGCAGAGTGTTGTTATACATATTGTTATACTAGCAGAGTGTTGTTTTACATATTGTTATACTAGCAGAGTGTTGTTTTACATATTGTTGTACCAGCAGTGTGTTGTTATACCACAGCGAGTTGTTATATGTGTTGTTATACATATTGTTATACCAGCAGAGTGTTGTTATACATATTGTTATACCAGCAGAGTGTTGTTATACATATTGTTATACGTATTGTTATACCAGCAGTGTGGTGTTATACCAGTAGAGTGTTGTTATACGTATTGTTATACCAGCAGTGGTGTTATACAATTTATACCAGCAGTGTGTTGTTATACGTGTTGATATACGATTGTTATACTGTAGCGTTATTCTTTAAGTTATACCAGCAGTGAGTTGTTATACGTGTTGTTATACGTATTGTTATACCAGCAGTGAGTTGTTATACGTGCTGTTATACGTATTGTTATACCAGCAGTGAGTTGTTATACGTGCTGTTATACGTATTGTTATACCAGCAGTGAGTTGTTATACGTGCTGTTATACGTATTGTTATACCAGCAGTTTGTTGTTATACGTATTGTTATACCAGCAGTGAGTTGTTATACGTGCTGTTATACGTATTGTTATACCAGCAGTTTGTTGTTATACGTATTGTTATACCAGCAGTTTGTTGTTATACGTATTGTTATATGTATTGTTATACCAGCAGTGAGTTGTTATACGTGCTGTTATACGTATTGTTATACCAGCAGTTTGTTGTTATACGTATTGTTATACCAGCAGTGTGTTGTTATACCACAGTGAGTTGTTATACGTGTTGTTATACGTATTGTTATACCAGCAGTGTGTTGTAATACCACAGCGTGTTGTTATACGTATTGATATACGTATTGTTATACCAGCAGTGAGTTGTTATACCACAGCGAGTTGTTATACGTGTTGTTATACGTGTTGTTATACCTAATTTTATACCAGCAGTGAGTTGTTATACGTGCTGTTATACGTATTGTTATACCAGCAGTGAGTTGTTATACCAGCAGTGAGTTGTTATACGTGCTGTTATACGTATTGTTATACCAGCATGAGTGTTATACGGCTGTTATCATTTTATACCAGCAGTGAGTTGTTATACGGTTATGGTTACCAGCGTTGTTGTTACGTATTGTTATACCAGCAGTGAGTTGTTATACGTGCTGTTATAGTATTTATACGCAGTTTGTGATATTGTTATACCAGCAGTTTGTTGTTATACGTATTGTTATATGTATTGTTATACCAGCAGTGAGTTGTTATACGTGCTGTTATAATGATTGTTATACCACAGTGAGTTGTTATACGTTATGATATGTATTGTTATACCAGCAGTGTGTTGTAATACCACAGCGGTTGTTATACCAGCAGTGAGTTGTTATACGTGCTGTTATACGTATTGTTATACCAGCAGTTTGTTGTTATACGTATTGTTATACCAGCAGTTTGTTGTTATACGTATTGTTATATGTATTGTTATACCAGCAGTGAGTTGTTATACGTGCTGTTATACGTATTGTTATACCACAGTGAGTTGTTATACGTGTTGTTATATGTATTGTTATACCAGCAGTGTGTTGTAATACCACAGCGTGTTGTTATACCAGCAGTGAGTTGTTATACGTGCTGTTATACGTATTGTTATACCAGCAGTTTGTTGTTATACGTATTGTTATACCAGCAGTGTGTTGTTATACCACAGTGAGTTGTTATACGTGTTGTTATACGTATTGTTATACCAGCAGTGAGTTGTTATACCACAGCGAGTTGTTATACGTGTTGTTATACCAGCAGTGAGTTGTTATACCACAGCGAGTTGTTATACGTGTTGTTATACGTATTGTTATACCAGCAGTGAGTTGTTATACCACAGCGAGTTGTTATACGTGTTGTTATACGTGTTGTTATACCTAATTTTATACCAGCAGTGTGTTGTTATACCAGTGAGTTGTTATACGTATTGTTATACCAGCAGTGAGTTGTTATACGTAGTGTTATACATATTGTTATACCACAGCGAGTTGTTATACGTGCAGTTATACGTGTTGTTTTACGTATTGTTATACCAGCAGTGTGTTGTTATACGTGCAGTTATACGTGTTGTTTTACATATTGTTATACCAGCAGTGTGTTGTTATACCACAGTGAGTTGTTATACGTGTTGTTATACGTATTGTTTTACCAGCAGTGAGTTGTTATACGTATTGTTTTACCAGCAGTAAGTTGTTATACGTGCTGTTATACGTGTTGTGTTACGTGTTGTTTTACCAGCAGTGTGGTGTTATACGTGCTGTTATACGTGTTGTGTTACGTGTTGTTTTACCAGCAGTGTGGTGTTATACGTGCTGTTATACGTGTTGTGTTACGTGTTGTTTTACCAGCAGTGAGTTGTTATACGTGCAGTTATACGTGTTGTGTTACGTATTGTTTTACCAGCAGTGAGTTGTTATACGTATTGTTTTACCAGCAGTGAGTTGTTATACGTATTGTTTTACCAGCAGTGTGGTGTTATACGTGCTGTTATACGTGTTGTGTTACGTGTTGTTTTACCAGCAGTGAGTTGTTATACGTGCTGTTATACGTGTTGTGTTACGTGTTGTTTTACCAGCAGTGAGTTGTTATACGTGCTGTTATACGTGTTGTGTTACGTGTTGTTTTACCAGCAGTGAGTTGTTATACGTGCTGTTATACGTGTTGTGTTACGTGTTGTTTTACCAGCAGTGAGTTGTTATACGTGCAGTTATACGTGTTGTGTTATGTGTTGTTTTACCAGCAGTTGAAGATGCTGACCCGTCTCCTCCTCCTCAGATCTGCTGCTGCTGTGGTCCAGCTCCCTGTTCGCTCTGCTGTGCCTTCTGTCCTCCGGTCAGGTCGTCCACCAGCACCCGGGTCATGTACACCCTCTTCCATATCCTGAGCTGTGCCGTCTCCTGCCTCATGTTGTCCCGCACCGTCTCTGAGCTCGTCAGGGAAAACGTGAGTCGCAGCTTGTGTCATGTTTGGTTCTTTAATTTGAGAAGATCTGACTTCAGGCTGAAGATGATGCTGATTTAGTTTTGTGACTTCAATCACAATTGAATTTCAGACAAATTGACAAATAATGATTCTGACACTAACATTTGATAAATATGTGTTTGAGTAGAAATCAGGAAACAGTAGTAACATGTCCCAGGATGGTTTGTGATTGGCTGCCTGTCAGATACAACAGCCAATCAAAGAGACTCAATGACAAACAGGGTCAGGGTTAGGGTTAGGCTAACCCTAACCCTGACCCCCTAACCCTAAGAGGATTTAGAACAAACAAGTAACACAACAGTAGTCGAGGATGTATTTAGGTCCTGTTTTATACAAATACGCCATTACAATGATTAGTCCTGCAATAAAACCTCACTTAAATATTATTGATATAATGTCTGTTATTGTATTATTAATACTGATATTATACTGTGGTGGCCCTACTACTGTGTATACAGTCAATTTTATAGATATTTTATTTATAATGTCATACATCGTCAATGTGAAATCTAAATTAAAGGTGGTGGAAGAAAAGTAGTGGAGCAGAAGAATAAAGGAACAGAACAGCAAGTTTGTCCAGTTATACAGCAAAATAAACATGTGACATGATGTCACATTTTATAAAGCTAAGGCTTATTTATACACTGTCAGGAACCCAGACGCAGGAGCCGGTAAAATAACGAATGGTTTCCTTTAATGAGGAAAACATTTTACTACAAAAGAACAAGATACAAAAGCAAACAAACGTTAACAGAAACAGAAAAACACTGGAAACCAGAAAAGAAAAAAACGGCTAAACTGAAAAAACCTTATAAACACTGGAAACAAGATGGCGACAGAAGACGGACAAAGATAAAGGGAGAGAGAAACAAGACGGGATGAGTGAACAGGTGAAACAAGGAAAAGGTCCATAACAAAATCCATAAACTCTGTAGCTCAGAGCTCAGCGTCATGACAAAGAGCTGAACAGGCTCACACCACACACAAGAATATAAACATATACATACACAAAATGAGAGCAAAACGTTTATTAATAAAACATCACACATTTTTGAGAATTGAAATATTCCACAAAAAGAGATGAAATGAAGTGGCTCTTAAACAATAATTAAAATGTTTCTGAGCGGTTCTGATATGAAGAAATGAACAGTTCCAGAGATTAGACACAGCCGCTGTAAAGACCTAAAGTCCTGAGCTCAGGATGTCCAGAAGCAGCAGGTTGACCTCGAAGCACAGAAAGAGCAACTGAAGCAACAGTGACATAAAATGGTCTCATTTCAAATCTTCAATCAAACAATGGTAGTAACAGAATGATCTTAAATCAATCGTGTATTCAATCAATCAATTAATCAATCAAATTATATTTGTATAGCCCATATTCACAAATCCCAGTTTGTCTCAGAGTCTTTAACAAGGTGAGACGTCCTCTGTTCTTAACCTCAACAAGAGTCAAACTACTAAAACCTTTAACAGGTAAAGAAGGTAGAATCCTCAGAGACACATGTGAGGATCCGTCTCCCAGGACGGACACAAGTGAACAGATGTCCCGTGGAACAGAGAACATCAGAGAGATCAGAGTATTTACAGCTTTGATTAGAATAAACACTTTGTAGCTGAAGGTCAATGAACTGATGGATTATTGTCAGTAATGGTCGAGTATCTGAGGAGGGTCTGAGGATCCACCAGAGTCAACGATCAGGATCCACCATCAGCTGCCACCTCGACCGTGGTCCACCATCACTATCAGATGCTATCAGCAAAATTCATGTCCCCAATGTGTTGTGTGTTGTGTGTGTGTGTTCCAGGTGCCTTTCTTTAACATGGTGTGTGACCAGGCGCACGGCGGGGGTCACTGCGAGATGTTGGTCGGATACTCCGCTGTCTACAGAGTCTGCTTTGGCACTTCCTGTTTCTACCTGATGATGGCGATCTTCCTCATAGATGTAAAGTCCAGTCAGGACTTCAGAGCGCTGATACACAACGGGTCAGACGTCATCATCACCTAAACATCAGTATTATTACTGTTTCATCATCATATGGAGGAAATTATATTATTATATTGTAAATTTTCTGATTATTAGATAAATTATGATTATTAGATTTACATCACCTTTATCCATTTAGAAGAGAACAAATATCCTCAAACACAGAATGAATCAACACAGGAACTCAATCTTCTGTCCTCACCTAACTGTGAATTTACAGTGAGAGTTTCCCTGAATGAGAATATAGTTGATCTGTAGACAGGAGAAAGTCTCTTCTCCGCTCACCTGACCCGGCCTCAGTCTATTTACAGCTCTCTGTTGTCACACTTTCCACCGTGCACGCTCGCTGACGGAGCTCGGATTAGGATTTGACAGACTGCTGCTCCTCTCTGGAGCAAATCTCCTCACCAGACTCACAGCGAAAGGTTTCAGGGTCTTTGGCAAAGGTCACAAAGGTCGCAGCTCTGGTCTGTGACCCAGTGCCCTGAGGAAATCTGTGCAGGCCACAGACTGCAAACACTTTGCTTTCGAATCCCTTCAGCATTGAAATGATTTTAAATGATCTTCTTTGATCTGGTTTTAGTGACGTCAGGCAAAGTGTGTCACAACCAGGAAAAAGCAGTTTAATTAAATAAAGTACAGAATGGAACAGCAGTAAAAAGAGGTGAAGGAAAAGGCAGTAAAATATGTTATAGTTTAATTCAAATAACAGAAGCAGAGAGGATGAAAGCAGAAGATTTTAACACTGAACCTTGGAAACTAACCGGTGGTTCTGTGTCGTCTGTCAGCTTCTGGTTCTTAAAGTTCATCACCCTCCTCGGGACGTGCACGGCCGCCTTCTTCATCCCGACAGAGTCCTTCCTGCACGGTGAGAGACTCCCGCTAGAGGGCAGCAGAGAGCCGCTCTGCTCTGAAGGAGCAGAAATCTGCTGATTTCACTTAAATCTCTGAAATCAGTTGATTTACGATTCACACGTTCTTCTTTCACGTTCCTGAAACTAATCACATGAACTAAGGCTCTTTTCTTTTCCACAGCTTGGCATTATGTGGGTGTGGTCGGAGGATTCGCCTTCATCCTCATCCAACTCATCCTCATCACAGCTTTTGCACACACATGGAACAAGAACTGGTGAGATGAACATAATGTCCATTATTTTAGATTGTAAGAGTGATATCAAATATATATTAATGATCAAAAATAGGGTTAGGGTTCGGGTAAATACAAATCCTAACCCTATACCCTCTATATATCAAACGAGTCCTGACGTCAGTCTCATAAAACATCAGTGACGGCAGATTCCTGCAGCCAGGTTCCAAATGTGGTGTAGAACCGAAAAGAGCGGAGGCTGCAGCAGATTCATGGAATTACACAAACAAGTGTAATTCTCAGGTGTCAATTTATTGCTGGAAAAAGTCCTGGAAATTCTTTACTGACATGAAACACAGGAAATCCTGACTTCAGACGCAGAGCCCGTTTCCATCTCTGGGACTAATAACAGTGAACTATCATCAAAGTCTTACTCCAGTTACTTACCTATAGGAAAATATTCACTTTACTGGTGAATGAGCATATTTTCAAAAAATCTGACAAATTATAATTTGATTATTAAAATATTTGCAGATTTCCACTAACCTTGGTGGAAAAAAATTGCCAAGAAAGAACTCATTAAAGTTTGGATCCAGATATTTTTTACTCTCAATATTTTTCATTGTGAAATATTTTGATATTTTCACAGAATAATTATTGGATCCTGATGAAGAAAATCTGACATATTACACTTTATATAACATAACACACATAGGAGTTAAATCTATGATTGTGAGTAATCTGGTGTGAATCCAAATCCAAATCTATATTTGGCTGATTTTACTGATTTCATTGGGTTTGGCTTCAGTTTTCTAATCAACTGGAGATTATGAATTCATGATCTGTATTGTTTTGTGGGTTTACTTTTAAGGCTCGATTGAATTTCACTGTTTCTGGAGGAACACGCTCAGTGTTTGTTCACCTGCTTGTTTTTCATATTTCATGTGTATTTTATGTTTTTTCTTCCCCGTCATATCTTCATTCATTTAACCAGTGTGGACAGCCAGCTTGTCCAGATGTTACTGACTGTGT
>NC_061483.1:240358-267858 GCF_022539355.2 Hippoglossus stenolepis
AATCCACATATTTGTTTTTAAGGATTTTCCTCTATATGAATATATAAGGGTTAGGCCCTAACCCTGATCTGTCTCTATGTCAGTTGTGTATCAGGGCATGAACATGACCGTCTGTTACCCCAGTGTGGGACAAGATGGCATCCAGAACGAAGGCAACGCGGTCGCCATCATTGGAGCGGCCATCATGTACTGCTGTGTCCTCTTCGCATGGTGAGTCATTCGTCTGTCAGTCACCAAATGGAAAAGTATAGAATCATTAGAGTTCAGACTTCTACCAACTCCTTTTAAATCTGCTGGATCCAGATTTTTACTTTGATTAAATCACACCCATAAATATCAGTCCTTTAAATAAGCCATTTTATTTTTATTTATTCAAGAGCCATGAATTATTCTCTGAGAAATCTCACAATGTTAAAGAAACCCTGGATCCCGGTAGATCCCTGATCCTGGATCTAAACTGATTTGTTCTTTCTTAGCTCGTGTCAAAACCTTCCAATAAAGATTTGTTTGGTAGTTTTTGTGTAATCCTGCTGTCAATCAAACCAACAAACCAACGGACGGGGGTGAAGCAATGAAGAAGTTTCACTTCACTTATTGATCATTGATTGAATTCTAATATCTAATATTCTGCAGTAATGAAGCTTCGTACCTGGCTGAGGTGTTTGGTCCGTTTTGGATGATTAAAGTTTATCGTTACGAGTTCCAGAAAGCAACGTGCTGCTTCTGCTGCCCTGAGGAAGAGGAAGGTTTGTTTCCATCTGATTCTTCTTCTGTTATCAGGGATTTACATCGTGATTTATATATAAATATAATGTATATATATATATATATACTCAGCCATAGATTTGTCTGTTTCAGCTGAGGATGAGTTTGTGATTGACGACGAGGACAAAGGTTGTCAGAAGGTTATTCACAACGAGACGCAGCGAGTGGCCTACAGCTACTTCTTCTTCCATTTTGTCTTCTTCTTGGCTTCGCTCTATGTGATGATGACGCTGACCAACTGGTTCAGGTCAGTCAAGTTTTTTCTCATGTTGGGAGATGGTGCATCTTCAGTGACTGAACATCATCAGCTCCAACCTTCATTTATTCTGCAACATAACAATAAAATGGAAAACTCTAACCCTTAGAAAGTGGCTGAAAGATTCAATAAACAGGATAAGACATTTCCTTTTGTTCATTAATTCCACTGTGCAAGTATCGTTCATTAACAGATCGGGACTAAAGTACATGATCCTAATTTTTTGGTGCATTTCACTTGAATGATTCACTAATTTTTCTGATTCACTAATTTTTCAATTGTATTGCAGTTTGTTTTTGAATTCAGAATAATTGAAGTAGATGGAGGAGGGGATAGATTGAGGGATAAAAGAGGAAATCAGAGTCATGGATGGATGATGTCAGACGTCAGCTGGTGGTTGGAGGAAACCAGGGGAGTTAAGATGAATGGAAGAAAGTGTAGATGTGACAACTGTAAATAAAGATGGATGACACGTCTCCACTTTCTCCTATTTCAAGGAAGCCAAATATCCTGATGACAGAACCCATCTTTAACAAGCATTTATTTAACATCTACTTTGATTTTTTTTGTTGGGTCCATGTCCCATCTGTTAACATGGAGGAGGAAGGGTTTATGACCTATACTGCAGCCAGCCACCAGGGGGCATGACAATTATTCGTCTTCATTTTGGCAGCTGTCATGTCGTCCATCTTTAGTAACAGTCGGCGGGTGTGGTTTCTGAATCTAGATTTAAAACTTTAAAACCTCTCAATAAGATTTGTCAACACGAGTTAAACTGTGTCACCAGCTACGAGTCGGCGGTGTTGGAGACGACCTTCACCCACGGCAGCTGGTCCACCTTCTGGGTGAAGATGTCGTCGTGCTGGGCCTGTGTCATCCTCTACCTCTGGCTGCTGCTGGGCCCTCTGTGCAGTTGTCAGTCCGAATCCCGACCTCGACGCTCACGTATCAAACGACGCGCAGCATCGTCCCGTCACGTCACCGTCAGCGTCTGACAACCTGTGAGGGGCCGGCAGGACGACAAGGGGTCAGATGACCGAGGGCCTGTTTGTGGCGCCTCCAATCAGAGGGCATCAAGAGTGCAGGTCTCAGGGGTCAGGGGTCAAAGACTGACGGTGCTGCGAGAAGGACCAATCAGAGAGCTTCGTTCCCTGTTGAGAAGAGCTGATGTCACAGGCTCGACAACATGAACTTAAACCACTGGACTCCGCTGTGGAAACACACTTAACACAATGAATTGCCAAAGGGGTTAAAGGAGTGAAGTGTCACTCTGTGTAATGTGAGAATTACAGTAATTCAGTCTAAAGATCCATAAACGTTTCATTTTAGTATTATTTTAAATTTTTTGCTGTTTTTAGACTTTTACTATTATAACAGAGGAGCAATTCTAGATATTTGCTGTAATGTTGCTACAGAGGCACACGTCCCTATTATTATGATTTTTCTAGTAAACCATACCTATCCCTAACCCATTTTGATGGGCAAAGTTTGTGGTCATGAACAAATCTTTCTTGGTGTTTAAAGTTCAATCAAACTCAAGAACTGGTCCTTACACAAAGTTCCAGTGAATTAAAGTTAAAGTTACATCAATCATCAAAGAAATGAAGTAAATATTGAGTTAGATCTCCGTCTAAATCATTTCACATGTCAAAAGGTCCTCGAGCAAGAAACTGAACCCAAATGACGTGTTCCTGACGTGTTCCTGACGTGAAACCCACATGTTTCGAACATGTTCCTCACATGTTCTGGAGGTTCTGGATGTGAGAACAAATGTCTGAGTCAGTGTCTCTGGACATTTTCTGGATCTTCTCCTGCAGCCTCCTGGTAAAATGTGTGTAACATGTCAGAGTGAGTCCATGTGAGGAGACAGCAGGACAATGTGTGGAAGCTTCCCAGTGAGCGAGTGGACGTGTTGATGAGGTTTCTAACACGTGACGGACGTGAAACTGGAAGAACACAAACATCTCAGGATGAAGAAGAGGAGCCGTACACGTAGAAGACGAAGACGTCAACTTGGAAACACGAGGAGGTTCCAGATCTTTTGGTGCTGAGGGCCGACGCCGGTGTGGATGAGCTGTAAACAACAACACTGATCTTTCCACAGCAGAGTTTATACGTCATGTCCGGCCTCCTGCTGCTCTACAGGCTCCGCCCCTGCTGCTCTACAGGCTCCGCCCCTGCTGCTCTACAGGCTCCGCCCTCGCCTGATGTTCCCACATGTTCCTGTTTGAACGAGTCGGACCCGACAACCTGCTGCTGCTGCTTCACAAACACTAACTACACAACATGTCAGGACGCAAGTGTCTGGATACTTTCCAGAGTACATGTCTGAAAACAGTTTATTAAAAACTCTTTTTTGTTTAAATAACAAAAAAATCATTAATACTTAACAAGTGAAATTTTACATTCCAATCTGGAATCTCAGCTTTCATCAAGTTACACGACACAGTGTAATTACAGAGAATAACTTAACATCCTTTTTATTCAGTTATGTGAAGTCGTCAATGAGCTTCAGGACCGGTTCTTAATTCCAGATCCAAACTAAAGAGAGATTTGTTCATGTGTTAAAATGAACCTTGAAGTGTCAAAGATCTCAGGATCAACAGATTCTCTTCAGTATTTCTCACTGCTCAGTGACCGAGGGTCTGAACGAGCGAGGCAGCTAAACTGACACAGTGTTCAACAAGAGATTCGTTTCAATGTTGTTTAATTGGGACAAAAGTTAGTTTGCATTTTAACATCATTTTCTTCTGAATCTGTTAATAATGTCTAGAGTCAATTGTCAATGTTTACATCTTTTATTTTGCATTTGTTACTGGATTTGAAACGAGGAGTGCTCGAAAACAAATGTGAACTCCAGAGGAGATGGAAGTTTTCTGTCTCATGCCTTCAGATAAAGTAGTCGTGTCTATGAGACGCTGAGGTGAATCTAAAATAGCACCACCTCTTCCCCATCCCTCAAAAGTTCATGTTGAGGTTCAAACCTGGGATAATAAGTCAAATATATATAGAGATAGGAAGAGATGTATATATATATATATATATGCAGTTTTATTATCTGTAGCAGTGTTTCCTTTGTTGTAGATGTAAAGACTTGTTGTAAATACAATGTTTTCTTACAAACGCTGGTTCTGGTGTATTTTTGTTCATTTGTGTGCTAAAAAAACCTTAAAACATAACTAGATTTACTTTAAAATAAAGTTGCAATGGTTCAACCACTATAATAATTTTATATTTTAATTCATACTTTACATAGACAAATGTACAAATAAGTTTTTTTGGCACAGGTAGATGAGCTTTGGGGGAGAAACTGTTTTTCAGATACACAACAAAAGGCACAAGAGTTAACTATGAACCGTCTGTGCCACAAAATAAAATACTGTGTATTTCATCACAAAGCAGACCTGATGTAACCATACTTTACAAATATCAAACACTGTGAAATACATTAAACAAGTGACACCAAATAAGTTTAAGCTTATGTTTTTATACATAAATAGAGTATGAAGTCATGTGTTTAAATATCTTGAGTTAAAGCTAAAAGAAATAAATTCACCTTCATAACCTGAACATCTGGGATGTTCAGTATTTTGTGACTGTTTTGGAAGTTTTTTTAATTAAATTATATTCTCATCCACATTTATAATTAATTTTTTGTTTTGGCAGCTCGATCTCATGCTTTAAGTTTGAAGCTACATCCACACAACTACGTTTTCATTAAAACTCATCATCTCTGCTACAGATTCTTCTGACGTCCACACGAGTCTGGACAGAGACGTGTGGACGCTGCTGGACGCGTTTTAGTTTGAAAACTCTGAGGGTTTTACTCTGGACGAACAGAAACTGAGATTTTAGGAAACGATGACGAACCTCTTGCTGATTGGTTCTTTTCATATTGCTATGTTAATCCAGATGTTCACATGTGGAGGAGACCAGATGTTAATCCAGATGTTCACATGTGGAGGAGTCCAGATGTTAATCCAGATATTAATCCAGATGTCCACATGTAGAGGAGACCAGATGTTAATCCAGATGTCCACATGTAGAGGAGACCAGATGTTAATCCAGATGTCCACATGTAGAGGAGACCAGATGTTAATCCAGATGTTGACATGTGGAGGAGACCAGATGTTAATCCAGATGTCCACATGTAGAGGAGACCAGATGTTAATCCAGATGTTGACATGTAGAGGAGACCAGATGTTTTTAGCCTCGTTCTCTCTGCAACTAACAAACAAATGCTTCCTGTGCACACCGGCTCGTGCACGCCCAGTGCACGTCGGGGGTCATGTGAGGTGTGTTTTCATGTTGAGTGGACGGAGACGGTTTGGAGACATGTTTCTGTGGATGCAGCCTCAGTGTCAATAAAACCCAACATTTAATGTCGATAGCATTTAAACATTTGCTCCTGCACAAACTTTACTGAGCAGCTGGAAACATCTGGAGTCCTGACGAATGAGAAGAGGCAGATGTCGACTGTGAAGCTGTTTCCAGTGTTTTGAGGTAAATTTTTACTTTTAGGTTTCCACATAAAAACACGATATACAAAATGAAATGGCTGCTGTGGAAAATCAGCAGTAACAAAAAGGCTATTTCAGTCAAGGTTCTCCTCTTTGGTTTGTGTTGAAAGGTGAACTATCGTCCACCTAAAGTGCTCGATATGGTTTAATAACCTTTTTGGTTCATTAATATGGCTTCAGCGGAGATTGGAGGACGGAGCAGCTGATCCTGTGGAGAAGGTGAAGAAAGATTCAGTTTCCACACTCAACCCCTCAGCTCCGCCGGTCGTTTGGCTCCTCTGTTGCTGCAGAGTCTTTCGAGCGGTCGCAGCAGCTCGTCCTCTCTGGGTCTGTACGCCACCACGTAGCTGGTGTCCTCCAGCAGGATGCGGTTTAACGTTTGCTCGTAGTTAATGTGACGACGCACCATGAGTATATACTGTCTTCCGTCCTCCAGGTGAGGACAGTCACACACGTTGGGGACCCAGAGGAATTCCCGGTGCTCCAGACGGAAGCGGTTCCGGTAGGTGTGGATGATCTGGACGTCGTAACGCGTTTCCTCGCCTCGGTACAACTTCCCAAGGACTCTGGCCCGGAAAACTGACAGAGACATCGAATGTTGAACAAAGTGCACATTCAACTCAACGTTCGGTCACAAGTTATTTACAAACAGCAAATCAACAAGATTCTGACTTACCAAAGTCCTTCTGACAATACTGTCTCTGTCGTTCCCTTCGCCCTTTCACACGCGGACATTTTCCACAATGTCCTGAAGAATGAACACAGCAGAAATATAAATTTACAAAACTGGACCTTATAACAATATGTCAACATGTTAGGAGACATAGTAATTTAAGATATAAGATATATTAAGATATGATAATAGTAAGTATATTAGATGGTGGTGCATGTTGGAAGGTGCCTGAACATCTGCTGACATCTCAGTTTGACGTACTTCCAGCTGAGGGCTGAGGCAGGAGGTTCCTGTGGTTCTCCTCCCGCTCCAGGCGCGGCAGGACGGCCAGGTGGGGGCGCTGGTGAGGCTGCTGGCGGCGGGTTTGGTGGCCTGACTGGCGTGGCGTTTTCTCCGGCTTGAAAACTAACAAGAAAGAAAACACACCAATGTTTTTTATATTTTATTTTATTGAAATAGTTTTAAAGATTAATTGGATCAAACTGAAACTGTGGTTAACAGCTGCTCTGACATATTAAGTTCTTCTTCTGTAAATATTTTTTATATTCTTCACTTTTATTTTTATATAGGCTATTCAATATTTTTTTTCACTTATTGCTTGTAGTACTTCGAAGTACCTTTGCTTTTTAATGTGAATTATATTTTTCCTTATTTTTCTTCTTACTATGAGAAAGATGAGAAAACTGTTTGTGTGGATGTTTGTCTCATTGTGGTGAACGACCCACTTCTTGCAAATTGAACAAATTTCACACGACAATGGCAGCGTGGCTCAGGGGGAAAGGAGGGTCGTCCACGAACCAGAAGATCGGTGGTTTGATCACTTCAGTCCACTCGCCAAAGTTTCCTTGGGCAAGATACTGAACCCTAACTTCCCCCTGACAGCTGAGTCGACAGTGTGTGATGGATGTGTGATAGAAAAAGATTAGTGTGTTCATTCATGGATGAACGTGGTTTTACTGCTATGAAAAGACTATACAAATATTAATACAGTCCATTTACCATTACCAAACCAATTCTGTATCACAGATCAAATACATAACTGCACTGTGAGTTAGCAAGTTTCCTTGTTAACTCACAAACAATAAAAAATATTTTTGGCAAAAATCATGAGCTGGAAAACGTTTAGATTTATTATCCTGTTGTATAGATTCCGACAGAAGTACAGTGTAATTTACAGTGTAACTTACAGTGTAACTTACAGTGTAACCTACAGTGTAAGTTACAGTGTAAGTTACAGTGTAATGTACAGTGTAACCTACAGTGTAATTTACAGTGCAACCTACAGTGTAACCTACAGTGTAACTTACAGTGTAAGTTACAGTGTAATGTACAGTGCAACCTACAGTGTAACTTACAGTGAAACTCAGAGTGAACCTACAGTGTACTTTAAAGTGTAACTTACAGTGTAACTTACAATCTTCTTACAGTGTTACAGTGTAACCTACAGTGTAACTTACAGTGTAACCTACAGTGTAATTTACAGTGTAACTTACAGTGCAACCTACAGTGTAACTTACAGTGTAACTTACAGTGTAACCTACAGTGTAATTTACAGTGTAAGTTACAGTGTAATTTACAGTGCAACCTACAGTGTAACTTACAGTGTAACTTACAGTTAACCTACAGTGTAATTTACAGTGTAACATACAGTGTAACTTACAGTGTAACTTACAGTGTAACTTACAGTGTAACATACAGTGTAACTTACAGTGCAACCTACAGTGTAACTTACAGTGTAACTGTAATTTACAGTGTAACATACAGTGTAACTTACAGTGTAACTTACAGTGTAACCTACAGTGTAATTTACAGTGTAACTTACAGTGTAACTTACAGTGTAATTTACAGTGTAACATACAGTGTAACTTACAGTGTAACCTACAGTGTAACTTACAGTGTAACTTACAGTGTGACTTACAGTGTAACTTACAGTGCAACTTACAGTGTAACTTACAGTGTAATTTACAGTGTAACCTACAGTGTAATTTACAGTGCAACCTACAGTGTAACCTACAGTGTAATTTACAGTGTAACTTACAGTGTAACCTACAGTGCAACCTACAGTGTAACTTACAGTGTAATCTACAGTGTAACTTACAGTGTAATTTACAGTGTAACATACAGTGTAACCTACAGTGCAACCTACAGTGTAACTTACAGTGTAATTTACAGTGTAACATACAGTGTAACTTACAGTGCAACCTACAGTGTAACTTACAGTGTAACTTACAGTGTAACATACAGTGTAACTTACAGTGTAACTTACAGTGTAACTTACAGTGTAACTTACAGTGTAACTTACAGTGTAACTTACAGTGTAACCCTTACCCTCGATAATGCAGCAGCAGCAGAAACCAGGTCCACGTGCAGAAAAACTCTTTATCATTAGTTTTTAATTCCGAATCCACCACACAAGTGTTTTCACTTATCAAGCCTGAGTTTGATAACCTAACCCCAAACCCGATATAACCTTAAAATAACTTTAATGTTACCAAATATAACCCTAACATAACGGTAATATAACTAGTAGGATATTAGGCGTAACTTCCATACAGGGTTGGTAGCATACAGCTGTATAAATACGTTATATTAGTTTGGGTTATCTGATCGGTACTCAGTGTTGGGCAGGGGTGGAACAATGGTATCAGAACATCTCTGATTGTGTTGTGGTGAAAATGGAACCGAAACAACTCTGTGTTAACGGATCCACTTGGATTCTTTCTCTCTATGAAGAAGATGAAGGTCTTACACCAGTGTGGTTTGGTGGTGACTGGAGGAGGCCGGGTGGTGGTGGGTTGATCCCAGTAGCTGGCAGTGTGGTGAGGCTGACGCAGTGGACTCCTCCTCCCATGGTAAAGGGCGTACTGGTCTGATGGAAGCCAGTACTCGTACTCGATGCCTGAGTTTCTGTCTGTTGCCAGCACCTGCACACAAGGACAACATGGAAACATTGAGAGTGGCCTGGGTTTGAATGTTCTGTGAAGGATTCATAAAATGTGTCCTACATTCAGTGGCTGCATCCTTTCTAGGATGCATTTATAGATGGATTGTGGCTAGGCTGTCCCATTTCAATTCAATTCTATTCTATTCTATTTGTATAGTACCAAATCATAATATACATTATCTCATAGAAGGTCAAGACCTTAAGAATTATACAGAAACCAACAGTTCCCACCACGAGCAGCTCTGACTCCTTCAAAGCTGAACTTCCATTACTGAGCAACGTAGGATCCAATGGGTGGATTCTTCTAGAGCCAACCTATCCCAGGTTTCATTGCATGGTAGAGATTAAGAAAGCTAGCTAGCTGGATTGGTTTAGTTAAGATACAGCATCTCCAGGTCCTCAGACAAGATGATGACCAAACTATCATCTTACGGTTCTATCAGGGGTCTCTCACCATCAGATGAAGGTCTTCCTGGGTCGGTCCTGGCACCTCAAAGCTCTCCCAGGTGTCTGCAGAGCGTCGGTACAGCAGCTTGGTCCCAGCTACGGTGTACTCACCTGGAACACTAATCTTCCAGTTACCATTGATAACAAATTGGGAGCGACCATTCTGGAGGGCTGGGCGAGAGGAGAAGGTGATGGGAGGAAGGAAAGAAGGAAAAGTTTGCTGTTATTCACTGTTGATAAGTGAGTCAAAGGTTTTTCTAAGGACCAAATACCAACAATAATGTCTCTATATCAGTGGGTGAAGGCTGAAGGTATGTCAGCTATGTGTGGCAGCTGTCTCCCCTCAGGGCTAAGAGGGATTTACATGACGATGGAATCCAGTACCTTCACCTGCTCCGGCCCTGTGGTCAAGACCTCACTGTTTTATTTTGGTCTCGTAAACAGGGATGAGAATAGATGCCCTTGGTTATTATGTTGACTGGAGAACATGTAGCAGGTCCAGAGACCAAATGAGACAGAGTCCCTCTTGTCTCCGGGGAGAAGTAGCAGAACGCCTCAGGATTCTGCTTATATGTGATATAATCATTACAATAAATATAAGATATTTGTGTTATTGAAAATGTTTTCATGCTGTTTTCTATTGTGATTGGTCAGTGTGGGAAATGTCGGCCTCTGCTCTCACATGACCTGGTTTAAATAGGGGGCGTGTCAGACGAGCTACTAAGGTCATGTGACATCATAACTTTGTGGAAGTAACAATAGAAGTAATAACTATGGTTCTATGGAGTAACTCTCTTTACCTGCAGAAGATCTTACCCAGATAATTCCTGCTGTCATCAGTGACTCGGATGTGAGTGGCTCCAGCCGGTATCATGGCCACCTCATTGTATCCAAAAGGTCCATCTGCTCAACAGAGACCTTCAGTTAGAACGTTGGTTTTATTTTATATTTTTATGACCAGGAACACGACAAAAAATTGAAATGAGGCAGAGAGAAGAAAAGCCTCAGAACTCAAGAACATTAAAACTCATTTATATTGAGGATTCAACTTCAAACAGCAAATTCAATCATCATCTCAAACATTAACATTAACCGTTCAATAATAAATATCCAGGAGAACCGTCCAGTTCTCCTGATGTTCTATGGTTCTCCTGCTGTTCCATTGTACCCCTGGTGTTCTAGGGTACCCCTGATGTTCTATAGTCCTCCTTCTGTTCTATGGTTCTCCTGCTGTTCCATGAACTCATCACGTTCTGTGAAGAACACGTACTTTCAGTATTTTCTCATTCATCTCTTTCAGAAACTATGCAGAACTTTGATCTGTGGAGCTTCAGACAGATGTGACCTTGAGGCCCTCTGACCTTGTGAGGAACCATCTTGTTCCACCCCCCTCCACCAGTTTTTTCTTTGTGGAGAAACGCAGCGGCAGAGAAAAGCTGCTGAGGCGCCCAAACATAACTATTATTACTAAAGACTATTATCAGCCTGTGTTGTTCTCGCTCCGTCTGAGCCTCTGTTACAGAACCACTCTCAGATGATTGTTTATGTTTTATAAACTGATGAATTCTATCAAATCCTAAAACAGGATCGAAAATAAATGTCAGATTTTCTTTCTTTTCTGTGATGAAATCTTTTTCCATCACAACCTGAATGATTATTAAACGTACGTTTGTGGATAACAGATGTTTTTCACTGTTTCGTTCCCTCCTCACTAAGCTTCTGTTTCAGTCTCTGGAGAGTTGATCTAATAACCTGTAAATAAAGATGGACGACATGATGGCTTCCAAAGGGGAAGCCAAAATGTCTTGATCGTCCCCGGAAAATGTTTCTGTCATTTCAGGTCTTATCTCACTGATGTTTGTTCATGTTTCTGATCAGTTTGGTTTGAATTTGTTATTTGATGATTTAAAAACTGAGAAGGTGATTGACAGCTGAGACTGACTCAGGATTGGTTGAGAACAACAGAATCTTGCTGTTGCGGCTCCACCCCCGATCATTTCCGACTCAAGAAGGAAGGAGATATGTTGTTTATCTTAATATATAAATACATATCTACAGTCGTCTATGGTTGTTGATGACATAATGCTGCTGATTTGTGGGTCTTTACCTAAAAGGGTTAGGGTTAGGGTATATTGTTGTTTTTATGGCCGATGCACCAACCACACCAAGTCAATTTCCTGTATGTGAAAATATACTTGGCCAATAAAAGAATTCTGATTCTGATTCTGAAAAGAAATAGAAAATGTACATTGAGAATTTCCAAAGAAAAATGAGTCACATGGATTCAGCAGGGGGTAAGATCATTTATTATTTGATGTATCTGATTATATCTTATTCTACCTCTTTATATATATATAAAGTATGAGTATGAGCAAACCACAGAAACTCTGCAGGTTCAACCTCCTCCCAACAGTTTTATCTGGTCAGAGTTTTCCTCTGAGCTTCAGGGTCCAGTGGAGGTTGGAGCAAGAGCATCAGTTAACTTGTGGCCTGAGGAGTTCTTCCTCCTTCCTGAAATCGTAATGAGTGTAATTTTGGAGAACACATCATTAACCGACTTCCTCCCTGGACGGCAACACTTGTGTTTATCACACATGTTGCCATGGTGAATGTTCACTTCATCTGAGAACAATCAGCTCCTGACAAATCCTGAATGACCTAAAGACACTTGAGGGGGAAACAGAAACAGGAACTGCACGAATCCCAGATGGTGTTGGCCTGAACAGATTCATTGTGGAGACAATGAGTGTGTGAGTGAGTGTGTGGGTGTGTATCCTACCTGCCTCCAGACCTTTGCTCTGATACACACTCTTGTGGTGCAGGCAGGTGGTGTTTTGTCCTCCACACACCATGCAGGCGTCCTCCTGCTGCTTTGAGCCTAAGATGGAGTCACAGCCCGGTTTCTGTAAAACAAACAGTTTCATCTAAAAATCCACTGATTCCAAAAATCTTTGTGTCGTTTCTCATGAACCGTTCATTTAATCAGCTTCACTTTTCTGTCTGTTAATAAGAAAGTTCAGTGTGGAGTTATGTTCAATTTGGTTTAATATTAAAAACATTAAATAAACATTCGGTATCAGTCAGTGTGGGGGGGGGGGGCAGTGTGTCCTCAGTCTGTGGATAGAGTTGAACATGTCTTCTTCTAGGTCCTCATATGAACTACAGAAGTCCAAATCTTTCCCACCAGATAATTTTGATAATTAGATTATTTTCACCATGATCAGGATCCACTATGATCAGGATCCACTATGATCAGGATCCACCATGAT
The DNA here is from genome assembly GCF_022539355.2 of Hippoglossus stenolepis. Lineage (NCBI taxonomy): Eukaryota > Metazoa > Chordata > Actinopteri > Pleuronectiformes > Pleuronectidae > Hippoglossus > Hippoglossus stenolepis. The sequence goes on from NC_061483.1 coordinate 253,233, forward strand.
CCACTATGATCAGGATCCACCATGATCAGGATCCACCATGATCAGGATCCACTATGATCAGGATCCACCATGATCCACCATGATCAGGATCCACCATGATCAGGATCCACCATGATCCACCATGATCCACCATGATCCACCATGATCAGGATCCACCATGATCAGGATCCACTATGATCCACCATGATCAGATCCACCAGGATCCACTATGATCAGGATCCACTATGATCAGGATCCACCATGATCCACTATGATCAGGATCCACCATGATCAGGATCCACTAGGATCAGGATCCACCATGATCCACCATGATCAGGATCCACCATGATCCACCATGATCCACCATGATCAGGATCCACTAGGATCAGGATCCACCATGATCCACCATGATCAGGATCCACCATGATCCACCATGATCCACCATGATCAGGATCCACTAGGATCAGGATCCACCATGATCAGGATCCACCATGATCCACCATGATGAGGATCCACCATGATCCCAGGATCCACCATGATCAGGATCCACTAGGATCAGGATCCACCATGATCCACCATGATCAGGATCCACCATGATCCACCATGATCAGGATCCACTATGATCAGGATCCACCATGATCAGGATCCACTAGGATCCAGATCCACCATGATGAGGACCATGACTTTGTCTGCAGCTCCACTCACCAGGCAGCGTCCGTTCACACACAGCTCTCCAGGCTCCGAGCTGCAGGAGGTTCCATCCAGAACTCGTCCGAAGTTGTAGTAGAATTTGTGACCCAGGGCCAAGCAGCTCAGTTCACAGGGGTCAGAGCCTGACAGGGAACAGGGGCAGGTTCTTTATGAAGAATATTCATTATATATAATAAATATGATTCATCACATGTGATGTGTCGTATGTTATCGTAATCACCTGCATATTTTACATCTATGTGTAAATAGTTTCTGAACTGGAATTCGAGACAGTTATTTTTCATACAATCATAAAATGACACGTCTAGTGACTTTTGTTTTATTAGAATTATTCAGGCTGTGGAATCTGGTCTCAGGTCTGAAGACGTTATCTCAAGATGTCCTGACCCGATTTTCAAATTAAAATATAAATACTACATCCTACTATTAACTCTGATCACATTTCTCTGCTTCCACTGCAGGAAACCTGGAAACCAGGAAACCAGGAAACAACGAAACAACGAAACCAGGAAACCTGGAACCCAGGAAACCAGGAAACCAGGAAACCAGGAAACCTGGAAACCTGGAAACCTGAAACCTGGAAACCTGCAAACAGCTGTTCAGACTTGATCCCCCTCACCTCCGTGAAACGTCGTCCACCTGAAGGTGTTTCCAGCCACTAAGGGTCGATCATTGAAGGCAGCGCACTGCATCTCTCTGAAATCCTCGGAGCCAGGAGCACACTCCTACACACACACACACACACACACACACACACACACACACACACACACACACACACACACACACACACACACACACACACACACACACACACACACACACACACACACACACACACAAAAACTTTGTGTATAAAGAAATAAGAACTTTGTGTATAAAGAAATAAGAGCTTGGTGCTGACCTTCATGTTGCAGATCTTGTATTGTCTGGGTTCTCCTGCACATGGTCCACCTACTGGGTTCCTGAATAAGCAGAGAGAATATAGACTATATGATTATATGTGTGTTGGTTCTGTCACAGAGTAAATACAGACTCTAAACATTTAAATATGAGTTTCAGACTCCTTTATTAAAACAGTTTGCAGTGTAATTAGCCGTTTGATGAATCAAGTCAAATTTAGTATTACATGGTATGAAGCAGTGATTTGCTCTTAAATGCTGTGACTCCAGGCACATGAAGATATGGATCATATGGATCACCTTTATGGCCTGTAAAGTCTGGACATGGGATTTAGAGGTCAAGCCATCAAAACTCTCTCCAGTGCCTCCGAAAAGGCCACTAGGTGGCTCTGAATCAATTAGCAACAATAGAAACTAAGAGAACTGCTTCCAATGCCTTGCCATCAAAACATCGAACGCAGTCCAAGGGACAACTTTTGTCCGTGAGGGGGAACAAGGACAGAGAGATCCTCCTCCACTGACCAGGAGTGGTCAGTTGGACCAAGCCCCAGACTGGGAGATGTTGGTGGACGTGCGCCAGCGGCTCCCAGTCCCATCACATATTATCACTACCACCCTGAGACCTGATGCTCTGGTCCAACACCCTGCTCCTCGTCTACTTGGTAGAACTGACAGAACCCTGTGAGGATAATGCTGATGAATAAGAGGAAAAGGCTGCGATGCAGACATGGAATGGGAGGCAGAGCAACATGGCTGGAAAGCAATAGTTTGACCTGTGGAGGTCGGCTGCAGGAGTTTCATTCCAACATCCACCATCAGGTTGCTCAAAGATCTGGGATCCATGGACAGGTCCTGCTCCAGACCATAAAAGAAATATCCCACACTGAAGAACGCTGCAGCCAACGGCTCTGGATCAGGAGGAAAGATCCCAACTGGGCCCCAGGATGCTAGAGACATGCACCCAGATCAACCTGTGGGGGGCCGGCCTCAGAAGAGGGTGTCTTATGATTTAAAAGTCTGAAACACCTAATGACACTAAAGTACACAACTGAAGACATGTCCCTAACATCCGCTGGTGGTCACTAACATACGTTAACTGAAGCAACACACAGTTAAGCAACACTTAACTGCCTCCTCCAACACGTGGAGGAGACATTTACATGTGACAAAAGACACATGTAAATTATTGAATAAATCATAAAATGTCTTCAGACCATGAAGCTCAGCTGAAGAAATATGACAACGGACAACACGACTGATGGAAACAGTGTAAACAAGAAAGAAAGAAAACATTTTTCATGTCGTCAACCTGCGGGACATGGATGTTATTTACCTGGTGATGCAGGTGCGTGTCCTTACAGAGGCTCCGCCCCCACAGCTGCGGGAGCAGACCGACCAGCCGCTCCACGTCGCCCACTCGTTCTGGAAGTTCAGCTGCCGTCGAGCTCGTGTTGAAGGCCCCGACGAGGCCTCGCCGGACGGCCCCCAGGCAGAGAGCCAGGACGACTGAAGCCGACAGAGAGACGGACACAACTTCATGTTAGTCTTAGTTACTGAGACACCAGACGATAAAACTTCTCTTTAAAGAAAATCATCTTGTCAGAGAAACTTTTCTCAACTAAAATAACACAGAAATAAAGGCCATCTCGCCAACTTTTCTACATCTTGAAAAAATTCCACAAAAGAATTAAAATGACTTCAAATTCCTTTAGTAATTCTCCTGAACTGTATTTTACTGTTGCACTAATTAAAGAAAGCAAGAAAAACACTGAACACAATGTATTGAAAGGGTCAGTGGAATAAACGTGTGTCAAAGGCAGGAAAACAACATGAAAACCATCCATCATCTTTAAAAGCTTCTAACTCTCGTTCTTTCAGGGTCACAGGCGGCTGGAGCCAATGAGACGTCAGCTGAGAGGTGACAACAAGTGGCCAGCGAATCACAAGACTGGAATAAAACAACAACCACCCACACAGGCTCTTCACGTCAGCTGCACATCTGTCAATCGACCGGAACTCCAACAAAACTCGGATCAATGGAACTGATTTGTTTTATCTTGTGCTGATGTTGTCAATCAAAGTTTTAAACACAATTCATTTTATTATTATCATCACATATGGAAGTGATGTAATGAATCAGATGCAATGAAACCTTGTGAATCATCAGCTGAACAATAAAAGTGATTAAAGATGATTAAAGAATCTCAAACACATTCCAGAGGCTTTACCCCGGAGGAGAAACACACACGCGCACGCACACGCACACACGCACGCACACGCACGCACACACGCACGCACACACACACTCACACACTCACACACTCACACACACACACAAACCCACAGTTCCGTGGTGGGGTCACCTGAGGTTGCCCTCATTAGTGTTGGGGCCACTTAAATTAGCATTGATAACAGTTGGGGATGGGGGGGCTGGAATTCAAGATGAATGAAAGTGACCTTTGACCTTTAAATCCTCTCCCCCCCCTCACATGACCAGGAAGTGTTTGAAACATTTAGATATTAACAAACATCCTCTGATCTTAACCCTCAACACAGTGTAGTTACAACCAGCTTGTAGTCTGGAGCTTCACATTTGTTATAATAATAATAATAATAATAATAATAATAATAATAATAATAATAATAATAATAATAAAAGAATGAGATCATTTCATTGGTCAACATCACGTCTGATGTTGATGGATTTCAACAAAATCCAGAGTGAGATGCAGAAATCAGGAAGCAGTTTATCATGATGCAGCCTTAGTACGAGGAAAAGACCTCAGACAGGGGGCGCTGTTCTGAGGGCTGGGGGTTTAACCTGTGTCTAGTTATTCCAGTCGGGCATGGGAGAAGGTTGAGAAGGTGTCTGCCTGATGGACGCCGTCCAATCAGACCAAGGACAGAGGAGGATGTCGACTTATAGGAAACAAAACAACTTTAGAAGACAAATACGCTGCCAGAACAAAAACAATCCAATCAGCCCGCTCCCTGACCTCAGACATCAGCTCAAAGAGCTGTGATTGGTTCACTTCCTTAATGAGCAGGATGTTCCTGGGTGAAACCTGAGAGCTGGCATTTAACTTAATCACAACATTTAAGTCTGTCACTTGTAAGAAAAAGAAAACATAAAGGCTGGAAACGTTGGGCGATTGTGGGAAATTGCCGTGGGCCCCGTCAGGTCAGGACTACAAGGCAGTGTGTGTAGCCTTGTGCCACTTCACATCATCCAACTGTCTTCAGCTGTTTCCATACATGACCTGCGGGTAAAGTTAAGCAGTTACGCAGACGACACCCAGCTGTACATATCTATGAAGCCTGATGAATCTAATCACTTAGTCCAACTTCAGGAATGTCTCAAGAACATCAAGGTCTGGAGGACCCAGAACTTCTTACTTCTAAATTCAGACTGAGCTCATTGTAATGGTCCCTAAACATCTGAGAGAAACACTGTGACCAGATAGTCCCCTTGGTGTTAGCTTGGCCCCCAGCTCCACTGTGAGGAACCTGAGTTAGGACCAGGACATGTGACCCACATATAAAACAAGTCTCTAGACAGCTTTCTTCCACCTGCACAGTATTATGAACATTAGGAACATCCTGTCTCAGAAGGAAGCTGAGAAACTCGTCCATTTGTTCCATCTAGACTGGATCAGTGTGAGTCTTTATTATCAGGACGTCCCAGTAAGTCTGTGAAAAGCCTCCAGTTGGTCCAAGATGCTGCAGCACGAGTGCTGACAGGAACTAGGAGAGATCATATTACTGCTCTCAGCTTCTCTGCACTGGCTCCTTGTAAAACTCTGAACATCAAGATCCTGCTCCTCACATAGAAAGTCCTTCAAACCCTTCATATATCAAAGAGCTCATAACACTGTACTGTCCAAATAGATCACTGCACTCCCAAAACACAGGTTCTCTTGTGGTTCTAGAGTCTGTAAGAGCAGAACAGGAGGTAGAACCTTCAGCTACCAGGCTCCTCTCCTGTGGAACCAGCTCCCACTCTGGGTTCTAGAGTCTGTAAGAGCAGAACAGGAGGTAGAACCTTCAGCTACCAGGCTCCTCTCCTGTGGAACCAGCTCCCACTCTGGGTTCTAGAGTCTGTAAGAGCAGAACAGGAGGTAGAACCTTCAGCTACCAGGGCTCTCTCTCCTGTGGAACCAGCTCCCACTCTGGGTTCTAGAGTCTGTCAGAGTAGAACAGGAGGTAGAACCTTCAGCTACCAGGCTCCTCTTCTGTGGAACCAGCTCCCACTCTGGGTTCTAGAGTCTGTAAGAGGAGAACAGGGGGTAGAACCTTCAGCTACCAGGCTCCTCTCCTGTGGAACCAGCTCTCACTCTGGGTTCTAGAGTCTGTAAGAGCAGAACGGGAGGTAGAACCTTCATCTACCAGGCTCCTCTCCTGTGGAACCAGCTCCCACTCTGGGTTCTAGAGTCTGTAAGAGCAGAACGGGAGGTAGAACCTTCAGCTACCAGGCTCCTCTCCTGTGGAACCAGCTCCCACTCTGGGTTCTAGAGTCTGTAAGAGCAGAACGGGAGGTAGAACCTTCATCTACCAGGCTCCTCTCCTGTGGAACCAGCTCTCACTCTGGGTTCTAGAGTCTGTAAGAGCAGAACGGGAGGTAGAACCTTCAGCTACCAGGCTCCTCTCCTGTGGAACCAGCTCTCACTCTGGGTTCTAGAGTCTGTAAGAGCAGAACAGGAGGTAGAACCTTCAGCTACCAGGCTCCTCTCCTGTGGAACCAGCTCCCACTCTGGGTTCTAGAGTCTGTAAGAGCAGAACAGGAGGTAGAACCTTCAGCTACCAGGCTCCTCTCCTGTGGAACCAGCTCCCTCTGGGTTCTAGAGTCTGTAAGAGCAGAACAGGAGGTAGAACCTTCAGCTACCAGGCTCCTCTCCTGTGGAACCAGCTCCCACTCTGGGTTCTAGAGTCTGTAAGAGCAGAACAGGAGGTAGAACCTTCAGCTACCAGGCTCCTCTCCTGTGGAACCAGCTCCCACTCTGGGTTCTAGAGTAAGACACCTTCTCTACATTTAAGGTTAAACTTCCAACGTTCCTTTTGATACCATCCCTTAGTTATGCTGTCTCATTAACCAGGGTCATTGAAATGAATGAGGGTGGAACCAGCTGAAGGTTTTGACCCAGAGTGGATTCTGTCTCTGCAGTGTTGACTTACGCTCTGTGGGGAGGACAGGCAGACGGGAGCGAGCAGCAGCAGGACAAAGGTCAGGGCCTGGAACAGACTCAGTTTCCTGGAGACACGGAGACAAACAACCACCGTCAGTCGGCTGGTGACATCACCCTGGTCATTTTTCACATTACGTGCACATGAACGCACAAATACAGAAGTGTTGCAGCAGAAGTGTTTGACAGGAAGAAAGAAAAGACACGACCAACACAGCCGAGGTCTTAAGGTCACGGATCACAGGTTTTGTATTGAAACATCATATTAAATATAAAAGGAATTAGCTCCCAGATCCCAGGTTTCATATCAATTAGGAGAAATAACGTCAGTTTGTGACTTTCCTGATGAAACATTAAACCTTAGCAACGTGACTTTATATTTAGATTCCAGCAGCATCATGTTGTGTCAGAAGTAAAGAAGAGTGTTGTGTTAACATCACTTCTGAGCTGATGAAACCTGTTTGTTCAAAGCTCGTCTCTGAAGGAACAGATTCTCGGTCTGACTCATCAAGGGATAAGTGCTTTTTCTGAGAAGCTTCTTGGAAAGCCCTTCTCTTTGATTCTCTTTGATTCTCTTTGATTCTGCGTCCTGGCACCACTTTGCTGTCACATGTTCCAGTTTGTGTGACGGGACGTTTCATTAAAACCTTCTTAATGACAAGATGTGAGAAATCTGGGGAGTTTCACCAACTTAATCTTCTGTGTTTCCTTTGCCCTGATATCTCCTCATCTCACGTCCTCCTCCTCTCTGTGATCTCTCTCTCTCTCTCCCCGTCCACTTTGACTCTTTTAGCCACAAACACCGATCTGCTCCACAGCTTTTGGCTTCTGGCTCGGTCCCAGGTCAGTAGCTGTCCCGGCCAATTAAACGATTCAGATCTGCCTCGGTCGCTGAGCAGCCGCTCCCCCCCGAGCCCTGAGCTCCCGTCCTGTCCTTACATGGGGAATTCATATCAGAGGACCGGTCACGCTGACCTACAGAGACGAGGAGCTCCATCTTTCTCTTTTTCACACAAACCTTTAACTCCTCAGTTTTAAATCTTAAACTTCTCACCAACTGTAACATTTTCAAACAGATTAAATGTGTTTTTATATATGTTTAAATCCACCACAGCTCTGTTTTCCATTAACTCATGATGTTTGCATCAGAAATGCAGATTTCATGTTTAGAAAGGATGTTCATGACTAAACTATTTTTAACCTTTGGTTACTAAACTAAACATTGAGAAAATAAACAGGCAGAATTGAAGAAATGACACTAAATCAGGCAGAAAACCACATTTTACGTTAATGTAAAGTATCAACATGTGAGCAACTTGCCTCATATTAAAGGTCGGGTCACTCGTTTGTTTCTTTTTATCGAAGATGAAATCCTCTTCTTGTCCTGAAAGCATCAATAAATAAAGTCGTCTGAAAGAAATGAAAAGAAGCCGATGACTGTGAACGTTGTGATAAACATGGAAAACTATTGGTCAGCATACCTGTCACTAACCGACCAATCGTGTCCGTGCCTCACTCTACATGACCATGAGTCATCGCGTGGAGAAACGTACAGAGACGAAGGTGTTAGAGAGCCAATCACAGACGAGGAGCAGCTGTCAGTCAGCTCTGGAGGTGGAGCTTTGACCAGACGGCCAATGGGAGGAGTGGGACGTACCAATATCTTTTCAAAGTGAAGCCTGATGTTGCAGCAGATTAACAACCAGCTTTAATAAAACATTCCTCTGATGTTCAAAAAATAGAAGAAATCTGTGTGAATAAAAACACATTTACATGTGAGAATGTGTTGTCGTTGTCGTGTTGTGTTTCAGTTTGTTCTAAAGTAATAACCAGTTACTGCTGCTGTTACACAAACAACACTATACTTACTGTAACACAAACTACACTACACCTTTGGTTACACAACCACAACACTACACTACACTTATTATTACACAACCACAACACAACAATACACCTATTGTTACACAAACAACACAACAATACACTTATTGTTACACAAACAACACTACACAACACTACAGTTTTTTTCTATTTCTTGCTGTAAATGTTAAATTAATCAAAGGATAAAATCATTTGTAATTTTCACAGTTGATCATAAACATCTCTCGAGTTATCTCATCAGATTCGTCTGTTTGAATAACAACTAATTAAATAGTAAGAACTGAAATAATGATATTTTGCAGATTGTGGAAACAAACTCTGAAAAGTGACTGAACTCACGAACGTGTCCTGGAACATTCGCTCCGTCGCTCCCTGAACAAATAAACTTCAGTTTCCGTGTTGTTATCAAGCAGCAACATTCTGCGGCTGTGGTTAAAGTGCAGGAGACACCTGTGTGTGCGTGTGCGTGCGTGTGGTGTGTGCGTCGTGCGTGCGTACGTGCGTGCGTGCGTGCGTGCGTGCGTGTGTGTGTGCGTGTGTGCGTGCGTGGGGTGTGTGCGTGTGTGTGTGCGTGTGTGTTAGTTCTCTGTACAACAGTTTGGAAAGGTCTTCAACCAGGGGCCAGTGTTGACCTTTGAACTCTGATAGATTAATCCCCAGTGGTGGGAGGAGCCTTCTCCTTCTTCCTCCTCTCCTTCTTCCTCCTCTCCTTCTTCCTCCTCTCCTCTCCTATCCTCTTCTTCCTCCTCTCCTTTCCTCTCCTCTTCTTCCTCCTCTCCTCCTCTCCTTCTCCTCTCCTCTCCTCTCCTCTCTCCTTCTTCCTCCCTCTCCTCTCCTCTCTCCTCCTCTCCTCTCCTTCTTCCTCCTCTCCTCTCCTCTCCTCTCCTCCCCCTCCCCTCCTCTCCTCTCCTATCCCCTCCTCTGCCTTCCTCCTCTCCTTTCCTCTCCTCTCCTTCTTACTCCTCTCCTCTCCTCTCCTCTCCTCTCCCCTCCTCTTCTTCCTCCTCTCCTTTCCTCTCCTCTTCTTCCTCCGACAATTAGAGGAAAGTAGTTCTGCGACTCTGCCAAAGTTCTTGAAGCAGATTTACACTCCAACACTTGAGGTAGATAAAAAACTTTTCCTGAAGTTGAAGCTGAAACGAAGCCGCAGGACAGAAGTTCCTGTCTCCACCACTTTCATAATTACAGATAAAAACACTAAATGCTCCAATGACAGAAATCCCACATCTGGATCTCCACCAAAACCAAATCACTTGCTCTTTGGCACAAAGTGGACGTGGCAGATTTCATGAAAATTCTTTCACAGGTTTCAAAACGTCCAGGGGACTAAGAAAGACACAACACTTTTATAATATGGCAGCATCAAACCTTAAAGAGCTCATCGTACCTTATCACCACTAGAGCCCTGAGCTCCCAGAATTCAGGCTGTCGTCCCTAAAGTCTCTAAAGCAGAGGAGGAGCCAGAGCTTCAGCATCAAGCTCCTCTCCTGTGGAATCATCTCAGCTTCAGTTCTGGAGGCAGACTCCCTCTGAACGTTGAAGATTCAAACCTTCCTTGAGGATAAAGCTTATAGTTAGAGCCGGTCCAGGTTTGTCTTGGATCTTAGTTCTGCTGCTGCAGGTCTAGAAGGTCGGGGACACATGACTCACAGAGCTTCTCTTTTAGTAGTTTGACTCTTGTTGAGGGTGAAGGACAGAGGACGTCTCACCTTGTTAAAGACTATGAGACAAACTGGGATATGTGAATATGAGACTATACTAATAAGATTTGATTGATTGATTCTCTCAGTTCTACTGTGTTCTCTGGGTTCTACTTGGTTCTCTGTTTTCTGTATGTTCTCTGTGTTCTACTGAGTTATACAATATGTGTTCTACTGAGTTCTTTGAGTTATGTGTTCTCTCAGTTCTACTGTGTTCTCTGAGTTCTACTGAGTTCTATGTGTTCTGTGTGTTCTACCGTGTTCTCTGAGTTCTACTGAGTTCTCTGGGTTATCTGGGTTCTGTGTTCTCTGTGTTCTATGTGTTCTACTGAGTTCTCTGTGTTTTATGTGTTCTACTGAGTTATCTGTGTTCTCTGTGTTCTGTGTGTTCTACCGTGTTCTACTGAGTTCTATGTGTTCTACTGAGTTCTCTGGGTTCTATGTGTTCTACTGAGTTCTCTGGGTTCTATGTGTTCTACTGAGTTATCTGTGTTCTCTCAGTTCTCTCAGTTCTCTGTGTTCTGTGTTCTGTGTTCTCTGTGCTGTGTTCTCTCAGTTCTCTCAGTTCTCTCAGTTCTCTCAGTTCTCTGTGTTCTCTGAGTTCTCTGTGTTCTCTGTGTTCTCTCAGTTATCTCAGTTCTCTGTGTTCTCTGTGTTCTGTGTTCTCTGTGTTCTCTGTGTTCTGTGTTCTGTCAGTTCTCTCAGTTCTCTGTGTTCTGTGTTCTGTGTTCTCTCAGTTCTCTCAGTTCTCTGTGTTCTGTGTTCTGTGTTCTCTGAGTTCTCTGTTCTGTGTTCTCTGTGTTCTCTGTGTTCTCTCAGTTCTCTCAGTTCTCTGTGTTCTGTGTTCTCTGAGTTCTCTGTGCTGTGTTCTCTCAGTTCTCTGTGTTCTGTGTTCTCTGAGTTCTCTGTGTTCTCTGTGTTCTCTTGTTCTCGAGTTCTCTGAGTTCTGTGTTCTCTGAGTTCTCTCAGTTCTCTGTGTTCTCTGAGTTCTCTGTGTTCTCTGTGTTCTGTGTTCTCGAGTTCTCTGAGTTCTGTGTTCTCTCAGTTCTCTGTGTTCTCTGTGTTCTCTGAGTTCTGTGTTCTCTCAGTTCTCTGTGTTCTCTGAGTTCTGTGTTCTCTCAGTTCTCTGTGTTCTCTGTGTTCTCTGAGTTCTGTGTGTTCTGAGTTCTCTGTGTTCTCTCAGTTCTCTGTGTTCTGTGTTCTGTGTTCTCTCAGTTCTCTGTGTTCTCTGTGTTCTGTGTTCTCTCAGTTCTCTGTGTTCTCTGTGTTCTGTGTTCTCTCAGTTCTCTGTGTTCTGTGTTCTCTGTGTTCTGTGTTCTCTCAGTTCTCTGTGTTCTGTGTTCTCTCAGTTCTCTGTGTTCTCTGTTCTCTGTGTTCTGTGTTCTGTGTTCTCTCAGTTCTCTGTGTTCTGTGTTCTCTCTGTTCTCTGTGTTCTCTGTTCTCTGTGTTCTGTGTTCTCTCAGTTCTCTGTGTTCTGTGTTCTCTCAGTTCTCTGTGTTCTCTGTGTTCTCTGTGTTCTGTGTTCTCTGTGTTCTCTGAGTTCTCTGAGTTCTGTGTTCTGTGTTCTCTGTGTTCCGTTCTCAGTTCTGTTCTCTGTGTTCTCTGAGTTCTCTGAGTTCTGTGTTCTCTCAGTTCTCTGAGTTCTCTGAGTTCTCTGAGTTCTCTGAGTTCTCTGAGTTCTGTGTTCTGTGTTCTCTCAGTTCTCTGAGTTCTGTGTTCTCTCAGTTCTCTCAGTTCTCTGTGTTCTCTCAGTTCTCTGTGTTCTCTCAGTTCTCTGTGTTCTCTGTGTTCTGTGTGTTCTGTGTTCTGTGTTCTCTCAGTTCTCTGAGTTCTGTGTTCTGTGTTCTCTCAGTTCTCTGAGTTCTGTGTTCTGTGTTCTCTGTGTTCTCTGAGTTCGTTCTGTGTTCTCTGTTCTCTGAGTTCTGTGTTCTCGTTCTCTGAGTTCTCTGAGTTCTGTGTTCTCTGAGTTCTGTGTTCTGTGCCTCAGTTCTCTGTGTTCTCTGAGTTCTCTGAGTTCTGTGTTCTGTGTTCTCTCAGTTCTCTGTGTTCTCTCAGTTCTCTGAGTTCTGTGTTCTGTGTTCTCTCAGTTCTCTGAGTTCTTTTCTGTGTTCTCTGTGTTCTCTGATTTCTGTGTTCTGTGTTCTCTGTGTTCTCTGAGTTCTGTGTTCTCTCAGTTCTCTGAGTTCTCTGAGTTCTGTGTTCTCTGAGTTCTGTGTTCTGTGTTCTCTCAGTTCTCTGAGTTCTCTGAGTTCTCTGAGTTCTGTGTTCTGTGTTCTCTGTTCTGAGTTCTCTGTGTTCTCTGTGTTCTCTGAGTTCTGTGTTCTGTGTTCTGTGTTCTCTGAGTTCTGTGTTCTCTCAGTTCGAGTTCTGAGTTCTGTGTTCTCTGAGTTCTGTGTTCTGTGTTCTCTCAGTTCTCTGTTCTCTGTGTTCTCTGAGTTGTGTCTCTCTGAGTTCTTCTCAGTTCTCTGAGTTCTCTGAGTTCTCTGTGTTCTCTGAGTTCTCTGAGTTGAGTTCTCTGAGTTCTGTGTTCTGTGTTCTCTGTGTTCTTCAGTTCGTTGAGTCTCTCTGTTTCTCATTCTCTGAGTTCTTGTTCTCTGAGTTCTCTGAGTTCTCTGAGTTCTCTGTGCTCTGTGTTCTCTGTGTTCTCTCAGTTCTCTGTGTTCTCTCAGTTCTCTGTGTTCTCTGAGTTCCTCTCTGAGTTCTCTGAGTTCTCTGAGTTCTCTGTGTTTTCTGTGTTCTCAGTTCTGTGTTCTCTGTGTTCTCTGTGTTCTCTGAGTTCTCTCAGTTCTCTCAGTTCTCTGAGTTCTCTGTGTTCTGTGTTCTCTCAGTTCTCTCAGTTCTCTGAGGCCGGGCTGGGATCAGATTAAATACGAGCACAGTATTTATAACTCTGACATTAGAGATAAAGCTGCCGTTGGAATGTAGGAATCTGACAGATCTTCACCTCGGTGAAGGAGCAGCACAAACTCTGCAGGCGTCCACAGGATTAACTCCAACTCTTCACAGGAAAACTAATGTGACTAAAGACTGAAGCCTCAAAACACCACGAGGTTTGTTCCACAGTTTTCTGCACAGAACAAACTGTCGGTGGAATTTATCACCTCCTCCTCCGCTGAAGAGCATCAGCTGCTCAAAGAACAAAACACAAAGCTAATGTTGATTCTGTCAATCACAGAACAAACAGGAAAGAGAAACTGGAATGTATCACCTGCTATGAAATAAACTACACACACACACTGACATACACGCAGGCACAGTCACACACACTGACACAGACACAGTCACAGACACACACTTGACATACACGCAGGCACAGTCACACACACTGACACAGTCACAGACACACACACTGACATACACGCAGTCACTGACACTGACACAGTCACAGACCCACACACAGTCACACAAACAAACAGACAGACACTTACACACATAGACACAGACACAGACACAGACACACACACACACACGGACACATACAGTCAGTCACAGACACACACACACACACAGTAACACTCACTCACAGTCACACACACAGACACACTCACACATACAGTCACACACACTAACACACGGACACATACAGTCACAGACACACACACACACACACAGTAAAACTCACTCACAGTCACACACACAGAACACTCACACATACAGTCACACACACTAACACATGGACACATACAGTCACAGTCACAGCACACACACACACACACACACACAGTCACACAAACAAACAGACACTTACACACATAGACACAGTCACAGACACAGACACACACACGGACACATACAGTCAGTCACAGACACACACACAGACACACTCACACATACAGTCACACACACACACGGACACATACAGTCAGTCACAGACACACACACACACAGTAAACACTCACACACAGACAACACTCACCATCACACACACAGACAGTCACACACACTAACACACGGACACATACAGTCACAGACACACACACACACACACAGTAAAACTCACTCACAGTCACACACACAGACACACTCACACATACAGTCACACACACTAACACACGGACACATACAGTCACAGTCACAGACCCACACACACACACACACACACACAGTCACACAAACAAACAGACAGACACTTACACACATAGACACAGTCACAGACACAGACACACACACGGACACATACAGTCAGTCACAGACACACACACAGACACACTCACACATACAGTCACACACACACACACGGACACATACAGTCAGTCACAGACACACACAC
>NC_061483.1:270358-316013 GCF_022539355.2 Hippoglossus stenolepis
GTGTTAGTGGAGAGTGAATCCTAGAGCCCATAGGGATCTGTTGGTACCTGTTGGGTCTTGTTGGGTTCTGTTGGGACCTGTTGGGACCTGTTGGGTTCTGTTGGGACCTGTTGGGTTCTGTTGGTACCTGTTGGGTCTTGTTGGGTTCTGTTGGGACCTGTTGGGACCTGTTGGGTTCTGTTGGGACCTGTTGGGTCTTGTTGGGTTCTGTTGGGACGTGTTGGGACCTGTTGGGACCTGTTGGGTTCTGTTGGGACCTGTTGGGTTCTGTTGGTACCTGTTGGGTCTTGTTGGGTTCTGTTGGGACGTGTTGGGACCTGTTGGGACCTGTTGGGTTCTGTTGGGACTTGTTGGGTTCTGTTGGGACCTGTTGGGTTCTGTTAGGACTTGTTAGGTTCTGTTGGGACCTGTTGGGACATGTTGGGTTCTGTTGGGACACACACACACACTGACACAGTCACAGACACACACACTCAACAGAGAAATATGCTGAAATGATGTGTTGGTGGATCTGACGTTTTAAACACAAAGTGCAGCTCAGCAGTTTGGGTTCAGGTTCCTTTTCTGTCCGATGGGTTCAGACAGAAACATGTGACCAGAGTCTGAACTCCAGAAACAAACTTTGAACAGAAACAACAGAGTTCGTCTCCGTGATCTTCTGCCACACGACAAGGATCTCGTTTCAAAAAGCTGTTTTGTGGTGTCGCTGCGCAGGAAGCGAGAACGACCGGTGGACACAAACACTACAAACGAGAAACCAGTTCCACAGTCTCCATGTTGGGTTCTACACTGGTGGTTTTCTGCTGGACATGACCTCCATGTGACAGGAGCCTGACCAATCACTGAAGGCTCTGTTCCAACCACAGGTTTTACCGTTGTCATGTTTCTGATTCTCAGAGTTCACACATAAGAATAAAACTCTGAAAGAGATCTGATGAAACTTTAATCCTCCACAAACTCATCAGGTGTAAATTGTTTCTGCAGCAGAGCAACAGGTCGACTCACAGGATGAAACACGTCTGAGTTTAGACTCTGAGCTGCTGAATGAAACCTTGTACGTCCACACACACACACACACACACACACACACACACACACACACACACACACACACACACACACACACACACACACACACACACACACACACACACACACACACACACACACACACACAGGTTCAGTAATGATGGGGGCTGAGGGATCTGTCTACGTGCTGGAACAAGCTCAGAGACCTCAGAGAAATTAACTAATGGTTAAAACCAGCAACAGAAACATGTCTGGAAAACAAACTTCACTGGAAGAATTTATAATAAAAATCTACAACCTACTTAACTTCCTGTTCATCTCTTCCACCTTCATGATGATAAAATCCTCCACAACACAAAAGTCGAATTCTTCTTCCAAGAGCAGCAACAAAAGCAGTTAAAGGTCAAACGCTGAGCACGTGGTAACGACACAGGAACTAGCGTTCAGGGTGTGGCTGGCGTTTGAGGGTCAGAGGTCACAGGCGAAGAAAACGGGTCAGTAACATGATGATTGAAATGATGGAAAATATTAAACTTTGGTTCTTATTCTGATCAGTTTGGTTTTAATTAGTTATTTGATATTAAAAAAAAGGCAGAGACATCATGATTGACAGCTGAGACTGACTCAGGATTGGTTAAGAGTGGGGGTATGGGCGGGACCTTGATACCACGATCAGTGCTGCACAGACTGACTGTAAATGACGTCATCACCACCAGGTGGCAGCAGGAACCTCCATATAAGGTCACTATGCAAATTGACAAGGTGGCAAAGTCATCGAACAGAATCCTAACAACCTGCGGAAGTTTGACAGCTGAACATTATTGATTTACAGCAAAGTCACTGCAGCGATTTATATGAAACTAAAGTCAGAATTGGCTCATTCATCCCTAATCTAACCCTAACCCTCAGTTATAGAAAATATCCTTAAAGAATCATTAACTGTTGTCTTATGGTATCTAAGCCTAACTTGCTTTATATTGATTTAAATCTTTAATAATCAAAGTGTTTTTATGAAACAGTTTTGTTGCTGGAGCACAAATAACTTTGTGGGTTTTATTGTTGAAGTGGATCAATAATTTGCTTCAGTTCACCTCCTCACGTCTGCAAAATGTTCGTAAACATGAGTCAGAGTTAGCGTAAAAGTCGTTTGTTTTTATAAATCCCAACGTTTGTGTGAGAGACGCACAAAGTGGCGAACGCACAAAGTGGGTCTGAAAGATGCAACGGTCCGAAATGAGGCCGCCGAGAACTGTGGGAGTTCACCGTCAATTATTAATGTATGATTGACATGGGTCATATTATTGTGTAACTTCTTTTTAACTGATCGTCTTTCTCTTGTTTAAATTGTTGTTCTTTTAATTAGTTTTTTCTTAACTTTGTAACTTTAAGAAAAAGATTTATTAATAGTTTATTTTCATTATTGCTCCTGAGTGAAGGTTGAGGTTTTAAACTCAGAGGTTACTTTTCATTTATTGTATTGATGTATATTGATCTAAGTTAAAAAAAAAGTTACTTTTACCACGAAACCACATTTTGAAAGTAAAGAGGCTTTAACCAGATAAGATGGAAGATGACCAGCTCATGAGAAGACGTGATTTAAATCTTTAAAAATAAAACCGCTGGAAAAATACTAAATAAAAAAATAAACGAAGCCTTAAAAATGTCATCATCACTGCACTTCTGCCATCTGCTGGCACAAAGCATCACTGCATTCTCTGACAACACAACCTTCATACACATTAAAGAGTTTTATTCTATTGAATCAGAAAGAAAATCACTAGAACATACAAACTGAGAAAAATGTTTGATTTGAAGAGAGAAACTAACATTATAAAAGAAAATAAGTAGTAACACAAGTGGACAAAACATTCTTTAAATAACAGAACTGTACATTTTAATATGCAACTAAAACAGACAGGAAACAGCCGTGGGCAGGAAGTTAGTACCAAACAGAGCTAAAGCTAAAGTGATTATAGTCGTTACTGCTGGAATATGAAAAGTGGAGACGGAACAAAATAAGGCAGCAGCGGGCGTTAGACTGCAGGAAACAGAAAGTATAGATCATAAACACATTAAACCGTCACAACAGATTCAAATGTTTCAACAGCTCAAACTGAAGATAAAATATACAAAAAGAAAAGTGGCCTGTTCTGGTTTCACCACAGAGAGAGAGAGAGAAGCCGTTCACACAGTCACACAGCGCCACCTTCTGACAGTACAAAATAAAACCACTCAAACAGACAGTGCCATGCTGCAGTAACTCTCCTTCACCTCCTGGTTGAAGATCAGCTCCTGTGGACACTGGACACATGTAATATTGTGATTGATAATAAATTTGATCCTGAAAGTCGCGTCACTGCATAATGTCCGACCTGTTCAACAGGTTTCACTTATTAAAAAACAAGTTGCATAGTTACACGTCGCTCCACATCCGTTTCATCAGATCGGATTCGCTCTGACCGGATCAAAGCCGACACTAGGGGGCACTCAATGCCCCAAATGGCCCAGGTGATACCTAATCACCTGAAACTGAGCTCGTCACAAAAATATATTTTTACCAACGACGCGGTCGAAGAAAATCACATCGAGTTTTCACATCTACTCAGAATTGAACACCTGCTGCTGGTGAGTTTTTAAAGAGTCTGTGACGAACACATTTAGACACATTCACTTTTTCTTTTCACGGCTTCAGTCGACTTCTTTGGGTTTTCAGGTAAAAAACACTTTTACCTGGTGTATAAAATATTAGTCAACACAACGTGAACCAATTAGTGCAAAAGATGTTAAGTGCAATGTTACATGTTGTCCGATGTCCACATGGGGGCAGTGTGCTCTCTGAACGAGTCACGTGTGGCACGAGGAAAGAACAAGAAGTGTGACAATGGATCCACAGAAGCACAGCGCATGCCCTTATTCACAAGATTTAAAAGCATCAGTACAAAATGTCAAATAAAACATATGAATGTACATATAAGAATTTCTTATAAACAAAAGAAAAAAAGTTCCTTTCTTAAAGTGGATTTTAAAGAGTCCGCGACTTCCACACAAAAATATAGAATCTATTTAATACATCTTAAAATTGTATCTTCTAATTAGAAATTCAAAATAATCTTTATTTACTTATTCAAATCTCTTCTTTGTTTGCCCTTTTTTTTTTTGGAAAACATTCTGATTAGACTGAAATGTTATATATATATATATATATATATATATTTGTATGTATAGAAGTATTTATATCTATTTATAGATGGCTAACATTTCAAGAAAAACATTTAGTCTTCATTTCTACCATAACACATCTGGATTTGATTTCACCTGAAGAAGAACTTAAGCTGCCAGATGTTTCACCGTCACTGCCGATTCAACAGCGCAGGAAAAGAACTTAATCGTGTTTTGGCGTTTCTGCTGCTCTTCAGCACGGCGGTGGGGTTGCTATGCTGCGTTGCCATGGCGATGAGGTTGCCATGGCTTCAGTGGGCTGTGAGCTGGTGATGAGAGAAAAGGAAACAGACCAACTTACAGCTCTTCACCGCTCGTCAGAGTCCTTCTGATTGGAGGAGGAGACTCGACTCTGGAGCGAGGGGAACTTGACATGAAGCAGGTGTGAACGCTGTTTGTCGTCTTGACAACGTTCACGTCTTTCACATTGAATGAATCTTAGTGGCAGTGGATGGATGTGGCCGAGTCTAATCATGCATGAACAGATCTGTAACTTCCGTGTGTGTGTGTGTGTGTAAACTACGAGACGCTCAGAGTCTGTCACTGCGGAAACTGTCCTCCACAGACGGGTCTGGTAGCACCATGTCCGGATCACTGAGCATGCTCAGACCGTCCAGGCTGAGCGGCTCGATGCGCAGCTCGTCCTCCAATGGGAAGCCTCCCTCCGAGTCAAAACAATCAGGCAACATAGAGAGAGCGCTGCTGATGTCCTTCGACAGAGTGGGGTTGGAATCATCTGAGAGAGAGAGGGAGGAAGACATGATGAAGGCTCAATGTTTCCTCATGAAGCTCTTCAGCTCTGATCAGACTCGAACATCAGAGACGGAGCTGAACCCTGAGGCAGCGGCTTCATTTCCTCCAGTGACACATTCATCTTCCTAAAGCATCACTAACACACAATAAATATTATAATCTCATAAACTCTGAAGCTTCAGTGTCTTTCACGCCCTTTTGGTTTCATCTCATATTCACGAAACGACTTGAGCAGTGGACGTGTTGACGAGGTTTCTAACACGTGACGTGAAACTGGAAGAACACAAACATCTCAGGATGAAGAAGAGGAGCCGTGTTTAGTTCTGTTTCTTGGTAATACAAACTAATAATTGAAACTTGTGAGTCAATTCTGTTATTCTATATATTATCCCATATTTTAGTGGGACAAATAATAAGGTTCCAGATCTTATTATTGGTTTGTTGTAAGAGGGTCAGCGGGCGGCGTCCGTACACAGCGTGACCGATCCTCCCGTTCTCCTTAAGAATAGCGTGTGTGATTAATTCCCTTATATTCTAAATAAGGCAAATTGTTACAATATTACTATATATATATATAACAATAATCATATATATATTTTATTTATATTTTGTCCAATCTTTAACTCTTTTTCTTTGTACTTCATGCTCAGATGTTTTCCATAATAAAATTCAATAAAAACTTTCCTCTTAATCAGGTCGCAGCTTAAATGGACCATCACCTGAGTTGAACCTGGAACCTGAACGGGGGGGGGCCTCACCGGTGAGTATGATGTTGGGTAACCCTCCGCTGCAGTTGGAGTACAGCATGTTGGACCTCATGTGCATGGGGTCGTGCAGGCTGCCGTGGCTGCCGCCCAGTCCGGAGAGCGCGGCCTGGGAGTAGTAGAGCGAGGAGGAGGACGGGTCGAAGCACGGACCCCCTGCTGTGGAGCTCATGGCGTTTTCCAACAGACTGAACTGGTCCAACTGGAGACAGACGGGGACAGAAAACCTCTGTGACTCTACAGCGGACTAACAATGAAATCCAGCTTCGGATAAAAGCTGCAGAGACTTTTATAAAAACATCAGAATCATTTCACGGCTGAAGAAAATGTTTCAACATGTTTGAGCAACTGATGGAGTAACAAGTAGTTTCTGCTTTAAGTCAGAGTTTAAATTACTTCTGGTGATTTTACTCTTTACAAATATACATCTTATATATATCTTCACCTCTGTTTGTCGGCGCAGTGACGTAAAGCTACAGAAAAGATTTTCACTGTACGTGGAAGGATGCAGATCAAAGAAGATCAAAGAAGATCACGTTTTCTAACATTTTCACTGACTCAGCAGAAAATAATGTAAGAGTGTGATCTAAATAAAACCAGATGTGGATTCGTGAGTTCATTCCACTTCTTATACTTCGAGAGGACTGTTGATGTATTGAAGGACTTTTCTCATTATGACTACAAACACAATCATATTGTTATTATTGATATTTGTTGATCAGCTGATATCAAAGAGTTATTAAAGTGAACGACAGAGAGAAAATATACACTGTAGTTACGTGTGTGTGTGTGTGTGTGTGTGTGTGTGTGTGTGTGTGCGTGTGTGCGTACCTGATAGGGGAAGGTCTTGTTCTGGCGGTTGAACTGCGGCTCCATGAAGGGGTCGTTGAAGAACGATGACATGTTGTTGTGCTGTCGGTGAAAACAAAGAGTCACAGAACATCAGATCCACAACTTTCATTCACTAACCAGTTTTATTAGCAGGTTTGTAAATGAGAGATTTAGGGAAGTAAAGTCATTATAATCACATTCTAACCACAATTCTAGTTCAGAAATGATTTGCTGGTTTGTACATCAGCAGAAATTCATTTCGATCATATATCTTTGGTTCCAAAGTGTAAACTGAATTTTTCTGGACAAAACAAAACATTAATTTTTGGCTCTGAGAAATTCTGACGGACATTTTGTATCATTTTAAGAGAGAGAAATTCAATAGATTCAAAATATCGACAGTCACAAAAATATCTTTTGAAGTTGACTGATATTGATAACAATGATGTTGATGAAGCGAAAATTATCTTAAAAACTAACTACAGAGTAAATGTGATCTCAAACAATATTTCAAAAGGCAACAGCGCACGAGACACTACAAACACTGGTGTGTAATTTGTGTGTTTTTGTGCACGCCTGCTCGTACATGTCCCGTGTTGAAGTCCAGCGGGATGCCCTGAAGAGGAGAAGCCGGCTGCTGCTGATGTTGTTGTGGCAGCGGCTGCCGTTGTCGGCCCTGGTCCCCGGCGTGCTGCGGGGGTTGGTAGAGCGGGTAGGGGGGGGGCGGCTCCCTCGGCATGTTGCTGGTATCCAAAGCAACTCCCTAGATGGGACAGAGAGAACCAGCAGGAGTCACTAAAGTCTGACCATCAGCTTCATACAGACGTGAGAGTTTATTTACACACTCGCACAATGTGATCTGTGCACGTCCCCCCCACAGCAGCGACGTCCTTCAGAGTAAAGTGCGAACAGATTAGATCCCAATCATCAACCCCCATTAACAGACAGGTTCTCTTTGGCTTTTATTCTGAAATAATGTCCACATGCTGTGGGTCAGAGCGGTCAGTGTCTGAACTGTGAGATCTGTGGTTAAGAAAGTACTCAGATTTAACAGATGAATTCATAGTATGAATACTACTAATTATCAACACTCCTAGTGTAACTGTACATGTAGTTTTTATAAAGATCATTGCAATGGAAAACCAACAGTCTATTGATTTACCTGTGTGATGGGGGACAGTGAAGGGGACATGGTGGGAGACAGCTGCTTGGTCAGACCCCTGCGCTGCTCGGTGCCAGGAGACAAGGTGAGGGGGCTGATGGGAGCGGGCCGTCGCCGGGGGGAGTTGCCAGAAAGACGCAGAGATGAGTTGATGGAGGGATTACTGAGCGAGGACTGAAGCTGGCAGTTGTTGAGGGACGCCTGAATTGAGGGATTGCTCAGAGAGGAGGAGAGTCCTGCAGGGACGACAAAGACAAGAGGTGAGGGCGGATAATCAGATGCAAAAAGCCTCCGAGCGTGAATGTACATCACAAGGACACTAATACGGCTGTGAAACAGATGCAGGCTCCTAGAAACGAGAGAGAACGTGCGGAAGTTATGATGAAGTATGCACTGGATTTTCCAGCTTCCTCTCCAGCGTTGAACCCAAAACACTAAACTTTATTGTGTGATGAGGGAGAGAGAGATGGAGAGCGAAGTGAAGGAGCATGAGAGGACAGAGGAAAACTGAGGGAAAAGAAAAGAGCAGCTTGTAAAGAGCCAAAACAGGGTCAAAGTTCCTCCGTCACTTTGGTGCTTGACCAAGCTCAACTGTGTTCGACATGAGAGCTCGACCACACAGAGGAGAGAGGGAGCTGCTCAGAACGTCGCTCCGCTGGCCGAGGAACAAACCTGGAACCTGCTCAACACGCTGGAGCATCGATTCCCAACTTTATTAGAACCGATGACGACTAGGATCCTAAAGATGACGACTCACTTGCATTGACATGCACAGATTTCACAGATTTCACAGATTGCACAGTGAGAAGAGGCAAAACACAACGAATCCAACAAGAGGAAAACATCTTATAAATGTCTACATTTTAAATTAAAGAAATCACCCAACTTGAAAGACTCACTGAGATAAACGCCAAAATCATTTATATTAATTATTTCATATGAATTCTTCTAAAATAATATAATAACACACTGAAGTCAATGCAATATATGTTGTACAATTCTTGATGTGACTTTTAATTGAATAAAATATAAATATATTTAAAAACAAAACTAAAAAACATGAAAACTAAATGTGGTTCATGCATTTAAATTTAAATTTCTTATAAAGTTAAACACGTTAGTCTGAGATTTATCTACAACCACGTGTGTGTTTCTATAAGTAGAAATGAACTCCACCCACCCTGTGAGTTCCCGATGCCTAAATGCATCATGGCGGCGGGAAGGTTTCCGGTGCTGCTGCCGCCACTGAGGTTGGGATACCCTCCGTTGTCCTCAGGGTCCAGCGGCGTGGAGAGAGGTGAGGGGAAGTGCAGGTTGCTGAGGTCGGGGAGCGAGCCGCCGGTGTTTAACGAGCCCTGGTAGTGGGAAAGACCCTGGTTCTGCTCCGGAGACGGGAATATACTGCGAAGAAGGAAGACGGGAAGAAAACTTATTTGTTTCATCAGGCAGAACAAGATGCTCACAATTAAAGGGAATGTCACTTAATGTGCTGCCGTGACATTTTAAATCCACAAGGCGTTTCTTTGACTTGTTCCAGCCTCTGTATTTTTTATTCATCCACTTTTTATTCCTCAAGGATTTCTCCAATTTCCATTTCTGCTCATATGTTTCAATCAGGAAAGGAAACAGTTTGGCTGTTGATCTCTGTTCAATCTTTTATTTCAAGAGGAGTCGGCTTCTTTATGAATCTTAAATCTTTCCATCTGTATTGTTTTCTGTGTGATAATAATGGTATGAACTGTAACACATGTCTGATTCTGGCAACATGAGGATAAATGTAAAGATCCTGAAGTGTTGTTAGCCGACTGTTTGTCTCTAAATCATGACGTCTGTGTCGTTCGCAGTGGGAAGACAATGGTCTTCACAAAGGAATCTGATGTAATAACAACTGTGTTCCTCGTCCTATAAAAGGATTCAAGGTGTAGAGAGCAACACACGCATCCTGTTTGACAAGGTGGGAACGTGTGGCATCTCATTTCTTTCATTGTTTCTGTGACAGTTACTGCCTGTGGAAAATACCCATGTCCTATCAGCTGTAGTGGGGTGAACACGTGCTGTGTAACTTTCTCTAAATGTAAAAAATACAAACTTACTTGATTCCAGGCACTTCACAGGATTTAGGTCTTGATGTCAGAGACTGGACCTGAAACAGAAACAACAGAAGCTTGAATCATTCCTTTGTGTTCTGTGCCTCAAACGGTCACAGTGGATCGGTCCGATCATGGCTGATACCTGACTTAATGATGAGCTCAGTATCTGACACTGTCCTGGGGACCCATCAATATATTCTTACCTGTTATCAACTGAAACACAGAGCTGAGAAAAACACAACCTCAACTATTTTCTCATTCAGGTCGAGTGGTTCCTCTGGGAATTCGGTTCCGGACTTTCCCTCTTCTACTTTATTGCTCCTCTTGTTCATCCTGTGTTTTGGTTTTTCGGTTCTGTATTCGTCGCGTGTTAGAAACGTCAGCGCCTCCACTCGGTCTCTGAATCCTCCATCGAATCTTTACCAGGGGTAGGCAGGAGAAACTCCTCCTCAGCTTGTGTGTTCTCACATACAGCCCCTCCAGATAATTTCAGGAGAATAACCAGAGTTCAGTGCAGGTCTGAGAGCAGCGATGGGTCGGGGCTGGGCATTTTGAGGAGGAATAGGAAAATGAGGAAGCCTAAACAGCATTTGCTTGAATGGAGTTATTGTTCATCACCTGAGGTTTGAACTCACAACCTTAGACAGTGAGTCGTGGCCTCGATGAGCTACCTGCAGGTGAGATAGCCTCACTCGAGATGTAGCTTCACACTATGAATACAGTCTGCAGGGCTGACTACACTTACTGTCAAAACCTCAGTTATCAAGCTACGATTTTGATAATTTCTGCACTTCATCTAGACAGTATAGAAATGTCTGTAATTTATAAGTTTGATTGCTCCATGAGGGAGAAACTGATGTTTATAGATGAACTATCATCCATCAGTGGCTCATCAAACACAAATCCCATTGGTCTCCACTGAGGCTAAATGTTTACAGTCGTTATTTGGAGGCTTTTCCCTGGAAACGTGCTGCTTCCGTTTGGAGTTAAGTTTGAAGCATCACAGGGAGCATGAACCAGACACTGAAGAACTACAAATGAGCAGCGTCTCACCTTCTTGGCCTCCCACAGTTGCTTGGGAAGAGGCTTATTGACGCCAATGAGATTCTCCTCGTTATGCAGGGCGGGGAAGGAGAAGACTGCAGAGAAGAACATACACTTTAATTAAATATATGTTTTACAGAACCATTTCTCCATTACTAAAGAAAAACGCAACTTACTATCTCCAGAGCCGTCCACCTCGGCCTCATTTACACTAGCTGAACACCGGCCTCCACGGAAGCCAACAGAGGGAGGGGAAAGGATAGATGAAGAAATAAAGAGATAAAAACAAATGGAGATACATTAGAGGATATTCGATATTCACCAGCTGTCTGGAACAATAACCAGACAGCTTGAATTCACTCTGTAATTACTGTGTAGTTTCATAAACAGCTGGGCATCTGACATCGTGTTATTAATCCCAGAGATGGAGAGTGGTGGGGGGTCACAGACTGAAGAGGACTAAAAAGACGACCATTGTTTTTCTCGTGCTACAAAGACGCTCATTCTCTTCCTCTTCACTGTCGACTTCATGCCAGATACACGAGCCTTTGTCCTCTCCTTCTTTTAACTTCCGTCTAACTCTTGTGTTCAACAACAAGCTTCCTGTAAACTCTGTTGCTTATTGGGAACATTTCTTTGTTTCTCTTCAAGCCTCCTCATCGCTCAGACTCAAACTCGGCTGCTCTTGCATTAGTCTTTGAATCACTGCCCGTCCAGTCCTTCTCTTTTGAGAAGCAGCTTCTCGGAAAAGACAACGAGGCGATATTTCAGAGAAGTCTAGTTGCGGGAGCTTGCAACTGGGACAAAAACAGGACGTCTGGGATGGAGAGGGGCCGTCTGGTGTTTCTGGCTGGATCACTTCCACCGTGCAATGCACTGAGTGCGAGTTCAGGAATATGAAAAAAGCATCAGTGAAATCAGTGACCTGTTAGATCTGCTCTGACTGGTGCTGCAGTGTTTCTACTCCAGCAGTTTGACTCATAGCTGTAATTCCTGGTTCGATGCTTCTTTAATCAGCTCGCTGGCTTAACACCACTTAAAAAATGCTGAAATCCTTAGATGTCAACGAGCCCCCGGGGCTTCACAGCTCTCTGTGCTGCTGTGACGAGGAAGCGCTGCTCGATCCCCTACATGAAGCAGTTTGGTGTGTAGTCTCTTCTAGAGGAAAGGATATAGAGCCTGCACAGACATGTGTATATATACTGGTGGACTATATACAGCAGGTTATGCAAGAAGACTCCTGTATATAAACTGTGACACTGCAGAGGGAGCTGAGTTCATCTTTATACAAGGACGGCCTCTCACAAACAGCTGAGCTTGATTATAGGTCTGGAAGCTTTGCAATGACTGAGTCTCTGCACTCAGAGTTGAGCTGAAAGGTCAATTCAAAATTGATTAACCAATTAGTCAATAGACAGAAAATTAATCCGCAAATATTTTTAGAACAGATTGATCTTTGTAAGTGATGTTTGAAGCCGAAATCTGAGAATAAACTGGTTCACAAATGTCAATATTTTCTGGTTTTCTTGGTCTGCGATAGTTAATTGAACAACTTTAGGTTTTGCATTTGATAAACAGCTCCATGGACTCAAATCCACACTGAACATGTAATATCTAAAATCAGCTGTTTTGTGAGCAACACACACGCATCAACATTTCCAACTGGGTCTAAGGTAAGAGATTTAAGGCACAACAGACAGTGTGCTGTACTCAGTTTATTGTGTTTGTATATGAAACTTACACTTGGCCCAGATATTAAAGCAATATCCTGTTTAAGCTTGTTGGCTAAACACACTGAGTAGTAATCCAGCAGAGAAGCACTTCTCTCTTCACTCATCCACTTCATCAGTGCCGAGCTCGGACCAAAGTGACAAGCAGTGTCAAAAACACGCTGGACGCTCAGATGGAGAACACACAGGGCGAGAGAGGTGATGGAGAGTGAGACGAGAGAGGGAGGAGGAGGAATTCTTTGAGTTTAGAGTTTTATTTTTTATCCTTTGGATCAATCACATAATCAAACCATATCAGTTGGGCTGATAGTGAATTGTGTAACAAAGCTCTGAGTGTCTCAGTGGATCTGAGAGGCAGCTGGCTGGATGGACTGTGCTCCCTGTTAATAAATGACCAGTGGAACCGAAACACAAACACCATAAACTAGCTTGATTACAGGACATGGAGCCAGAGCAGCCTGCAGAGGGGCTCTACTTCAAACATGTGCTGCTGCTGCACTGATGGTGCAGCATCATGGTCATTAGCACTCCATTCAAAAGTTCATCTCCCAACACATCAGACCAGGTTACCTCTGGTTTAGCGAATTGTTGCCCATTGTGATGTCACATGACATCACGATGATGCGGATGGGCCGGACTACTGACTGGAGAGGAGCTCTCTTCACCTGGAGAGGAGCTCTCTTCACCTGGAGAGGAGCCTCTTATCTGAGAGGAGGAGGCCTTATCTGGAGGGAGCTCCTGGAGAGGAGCTTCACCTGGAGAGGAGCCTTCACCTGGAGAGACTCACCTGGAGAGGAGCTAGGAGAGGAGCCTTACCGGGAGAGGAGCTTCACGGGAGGAGCCTTCACCTGGAGAGGAGCTCTCTACCTGGAGAGGAGCCTCTTCACCTGGAGAGGAGCTCTCCTTATCTGGAGAGGAGCTCTCTCCCGGGAGAGGAGCTCTCTCGGAGAGGAGCCTCACCCTTCACCGGGAGAGGAGCTCTTCACCTGGAGAGGAGCTCTTCACCTGGAGAGGAGCCTCTTCACCTGGAGAGGAGCCTTCACCTGGGAGGAGCTCTTATCTGGAAGGAGCTCTCCTCACCGGGAGAGGAGCTCTCTCGGAGGAGCTCACCGGAGGGATGAGGAAGGAGGGTCACCTGGGAGGAGCCCTTCCTGGAGAGGAGCCTTCACCGGGAGAGGCTCCACCTGGAGAGGAGCCTCTCTACCGGAGAGGAGCCTCTTCACCTGGAGAGGAGCTCTTCACCTGGAGAGGAGCGGATCACCGGAGGACTCCCTGGAGAGGAGACTGGAGAGGCGCTTCACCTGAGAAGCTCTTCACCGGGAGAGGAGCCTCACCGGGAGAGGAGCTCACCTGGGAGAGCCTTCACCTGGAGCACCTGGAGAGGAGCTTACCGGGAGAGAGCCTTCATCGGGAGAGGAGCCTCTTCACCTGGAGAGGAGCCTCTTCACCGGGAGAGGAGCTCTTCAAGGAAGGGAGCCTTCACCGGGAGAGGAGCCTCTTCACCGGGAGAGGAGCCTCTACCTGGAGAGGAGGAGAGCTCTCTTCACCGGGAGAGGCTTCACGGAGAGAGGAGTTCTACCTGGGAGAGGAGCCTCTACCTGGAGAGGAGCTCTCTACCTGGAGAGGAGCCTCTCTACGGGAGAGGCTCTCTTCACCTGGGAGAGAGCTCTCCTCACGGGAGAGGAGCTCTCTTCACCTGGAGAGGAGCTCTCTTCACCGGGAGAGGAGCTCTCTCTACCTGGAGAGGAGCTCTCTTCACCGGGAGAGGAGCTCTCTTCACCGGGAGAGGAGCTCTCTCTACCTGGAGAGGAGCTCTCTTCACCTGGAGAGGAGCTCTCTTCACCGGGAGAGGAGCTCTCTTCACCGGGAGAGGAGCTCTCTCTACCGGGAGAGGAGCTCTCTTCACCGGGAGAGGAGCTCTCCTCATCGGGAGAGCTCTTCACCGGGAGAGGAGCTCTCTTCACCTGGAGAGGAGCTCTCTTCACCTGGAGAGGAGCTCTCTTCACCTGGAGAGGAGCTCTCCTCACCTGGAGAGGAGCTCTCTTCACCTGGAGAGGAGCTCTCCTCACCTGGAGAGGAGCCTCTTCACCTGGAGAGGAGCTCTCCTCATCTGGAGAGGAGCTCTCTCTACCTGGAGAGGAGCTCTCCTCATCTGGAGAGGAGCTCTCTCTACCTGGAGAGGAGCTCTCTCTACCTGGAGAGGAGCTCTCCTCATCTGGAGAGGAGCTCTCTTTACTATCCTTTAAAACCAGCATCTCTTCTCAGACTATGACTAAAATCTTTAGCAGTCAGACAGACACACAAGTAAAACATCTGGTTTCTTTGAAGGTGTGTATGTTGCATCTGGTGTTTTGTGTGAACCTCTCACCATTTCGCTGGTGGGGACCTCGACCCATCTGCTGGTGGATGCCGAAGGGGTCCTGAGGGTTCGGGTTCATGACGCTCGTGTGAAGAGCCGAGTCTGAATTGGTTCTGTGTAGGAGGAAGAAGAGAATGATGCAAAGCGTTCCAGCACCTTGGACAGAGGCAGATGATTGGTCAGGACCATCATTGTGCTTCCTGCTCCGCCTCCACACGAGCTGCAGGCTCACACTGACCTTACACACAAACACCTCACAGGACTGTCTATCTGTGATGTAAACACATTCTGCTTTTATTACTAAAATGTATTTCACTGTTCAGTTTAAATTCACAGCTACAAAATATTCTTAGCTTTGAAATAAATATCTTAATGTAGAGTCCATGGTAAACCCACACAAACCCCTGAGTCCTGGATCAGTGCAGCTGAGAGCTTTGTCTAGTGCTCTCCGTTACGCCTCAATGACTTCATTCATGCGTCATCACTACTTTCCTTCAAAGCTCCAGATCTAAGCATTAGATCACTCTGATAATTCCATCAGATCAGTCTTTAACGACTTCTAAGACTTTATGTTTTCGGAGCTGTTGGATGCTTCGGCAGATGTAAAAAGAAACTGATGTAATTATGCTGTGTAAATATGAAAATCTTATACATATATATATATATATATATATAAAGATTAAACATAAAGATCTAAATACATGCTTTTTGTTGTATTTCAAATTCAACACTTCCAAGCAAAACAATATCTAAAGAAACAATCTAATGTTGTAGCACTCCATGTATACATTGGAATTAATTTGCAATGTTTTACATGAAATAACGTCAACATTTCAGATGAGATTTGGGGAAATTATGTATTTTCCGTCTCTAAGTGAGTTAGAATGTGTTTCACCGAGCTTTGCATTTAAATCTAGGCTGAGTGTTAACCTGTAAAGATGTTAGTTAAGTTAATCTGTCAAGCACCGAATGCATTATATTAATATATTAACAAGCAGTGATCAAATGCAGTATGGCTGTGTCTGTAGAGCTGTGAAAACCAGACATGTACTATCTCAAAGGATTCACACATTTGTCTTTCTGACTCTGACGGTTAGCTGCAGTTTGGATGTAATGTGACGGACCAGCCACAAGTTGACCCTCAGTGAGACAGTGACTAAGAAAACATAACTGGATATAAGAAACTTACCACTTACAGTCAGTGTTTGATCTTTGAACAACATCAAACACAGGATAATGATAATCCTGTAGTCAGACCTCATCTCTGCACTGGGCCTATAGCAGTGACTATTAGGGCTGTAACGATGTGCAGAATCCACGGTTCGGTTCGGACCTCGCTTTTTTTTTCTTTTTCAGTGGGGTGTAGTGGGTGCGTAAGAAGCGGGGGAGGGAATTTCTGGAAAAGTACTAAAGAACATGTTGGACTTAACTTCACATAAAACTACGTGAGTTTGTGTGTGTGTGTGAGTGTGTGTGTCTCCCCCAGTCTCAACGTCCAGTTCAATCCGTATATTTATAAAGTCTGTTTCAATCTCCCCACAAGTCCAACACAGTTCAGTTCAATCCAGTTCAAACAACGAAAAACAGATACAAGAAAAATAATCTGCTGCGGGTTGTACCGCAGATCTTCATACACCAACAACTCAGGAGAGTAAACAGAAAGAGAAACGTCCGTGTCGCTTCAATAACAACAGCGTTCATATATACAATATGTTCAGGGCATCACGGTAAATTCGATGGTCAAGTTGGTCAGTCAGTCGTTCATAAACCGGCCGGCAGCTCCAGGGAAACTCCATAAGGAATTAACAGTCCACCTGAGTCCGGCACCTGATTCCCTCCCGACTCTGACTTCAGACAACACGCAGACGTTACAACGCACTTTAGTCAAAGTAAAACAGACGATTCTGTCTGACCTCCGCACTCATTGCTCTGAAGATACTGAAGATACTGGTCACTTCTGTGTTGGCTCAGATGACGAAGGGCTGTGATTGGATTGAAGTGTGATTGGACACATACACGCAACAGGCTGCACCTGCAGCGTGGGGAGTTCGTCTTTGTGTATCGTGAACCGAACCTGTGGACGTCTGGACCGCGGTTTCGGTTTTGGTTCGAGAATCGTTACAGCCCTAGTGTTTATGTGTAAATTATAACAACACATGAAGAAGAATGTAAAAAGGCTGAAAGCAAGAAAAAGAGAAGAAGTAGCCTTGATGTTAGACTGTGAAGGAGCCATGAGTCCTGAAGCTGGGTTAGTAAGAGAGGAACTATTGATTAATAATTCAGAAATAACAAACGGGAAAGATAAGTGGAAAACTACAAAGAGAAAAAGAGATTACGAAATCGACCATATCGGTCTTTGTGCCCCTCTATGTCAGTGCTTCAGAGGAAGAAAGAGATGTTACAAAACAGGCAGAGATTGACAGAAGGATAGAAACCAGGACGTTCTGCGCTCACAGAGAAAGAAGAGAACCGTTGGCTTCTGAGAGGGATGAAGCAGTAAAGATCGACTGAGGGAAAGAGAGAGAGGTCAAGGGTCACCTGTTGAGTTGTGATATTAATCTAAACCCAGGCCGTTTTTCCTCAGTCCATGGCTGCTGTTCCCTTCAAAGACAGAGGAAAAGCAAGACAGATAAATTCACTGGGTGAAAGGAGCGAGCCCTGGCTCCTGCCGTAAAGTTTAGGAAGGAGGAAAAATCGGTAATAAAACATGATGTATTTGTGTTGGCACATGTGAGGAAAAGAGAAATGACACTGGCAAATTGTCATAGCAGAAATAGATACAGCAAAATACAGTTTTAAATTTGAGGAAAATGAAAAAAAACAAATGACAGAATATAAGTTAATAGCAGAGTGAAGAATGAGTGCAGACCAGGAACCTGAGGACCAGTCACCAACGTTCTCTCGTTTCTAATGGGAAGAGAAAAACCGGTGCAACCCAACCAGCTCCCTGAGGACTTCAGTGCTCAGAGAAACAACAAGTGGATGTGAAGAGTCCTTGTGGAGGCCTGAGACCGTGAAGTGGGAACAGTGAACCAGTGGATTGTTCTGGAGCGTTCTGCAGGACAGGGGTTGGACTCTTTGACTCCTCCTGGAGGTACAAGCACTGTTTTCTTACACTAGTCTTCAAAGAAGAACTCAACTGAACCTTTGTAATATGTATTTATCATTATCAAATCATTTATCATATTTATCAGATGAGACAAAACAAACAGCTGTCACTCATGAAGTGCAACTCTCAACAGAGATGAGAAGGAATTGAGATGGCTCACTCGTCATTTTTCCAGTAAACACTTTTGTATGGAGCTGATGGTGGAAATAACTAACGAGTGAGGCATCTTGTTTCTTTTCTCATCTCAGTTGTCAATTGAATTCATGATATTTTCTCATTCCTAGACTTTTACAATATTGTTAATATAGTCAAACAAATCAATAAAACTACATGAAGGCTTTCAAATTGAGATGTGATCGCTCAGACCACATTCAGCAATGCATCCTGGGCCACTTTGAAGGATCGTTCACTGTAAGAACACAAGAAACTCGTGTTTTTGCGCCCGTTTAAGCAACAGTTACGCTTGTGTTACGCAATATCACCAGTCTCTTTGAGAACAGGATGCACATTTCTCCTTTCTCTGGTATTAATGCCTTTCTTCATCATCTATCTGCGATGGGAAAACATCAGAGAAAGTCACACTGTGTCCTGCTCATATAGTTCAGTTATAACACAGCGTCACTCCTGCAGCTGGCTGACAGTGAAACAAACTGAAACAGGAGTTTAAAGTGTGGCAGGAACAACGTAATGGTAATAATGGACATTTACTGACTAAATTCTGAGTAGGATTCAGTCCTGTAGGGTTTATTTACATATAGGGTAAAGGTTACTGGTCACTCAGATCAGCCCAGACGCATGTTAATCAGGCGTAAACAGGACCATAGACCCAGTGATCGGGGATCGGTCGATACTACTTCAAACGATCTGAGATCGGCACCTGAAATCCGGATTGGAACACCCTTACTTTTTATATAAAAAAGGAGCCATCAAACAACATATCCCAAAGAAGCAGAGGAAGAAAATTGTACATTTCTCCCCATGGAAGGAAAAACTGCAGAGCAATCTCCAGGGAGCCTGGTCTGAGCTTTCATCCCGAGAGAGGCTGGTACAGGAATAGCAGGCCAAAGATGGGTGAACAGAGGAGGAGGAGAGCGTGGGACTGGATTGAAGCTGTGACCCTGTAGCAGATGATCTCTAAAGGGACACATCCAGGCCTGCAGGTCTGATGCATCAGTCACCCCCAGGAACCAAACCCCTTCAAGTGCATCTCTTCCCAGGCACCAGCATACAGTGATATTCTAACCCATTTCCAAGAAAGCACTACCATGAGTGGGCTCTAGAGGACAGATGGTGGATATCCAAATCATGGCCCGACTCACTACAGATGGACATAAGTTGGGAAATCCCTTCATTTCGTAAAAAAAACCCCAGCTTGACCAAATCTGGAGAAGATCTGTTGGCCGGGCTGCTGCTGAGGAGCAGTTAGAGGCTGTGTGAACAGCTCTGTTCCTCTGCTTTTCTGTCATGCCTGACCATCCATTCATACTGACCAAATGCTTTTAGGGTTTAATGTGACAGAGGAGGAGACGCTTCACCAGAATCATCTCAATACAAACACACACCAGTGAGGAAATGTGTTTGCACTATGCCAATCATCAGTGCCGGAGAACGTGAGTGGCTGATCACTGGAGTGAAACGGTTAAAAAGCTGTGTGGCTCTTCTCCAGAGCTGACTGGCGTTAATGCACTGCAGATGTGGTTGGCGTTGTAAACACTTACCGCCCCGCTCTCCCCTGAGACGGACAGGAGGGAATCTGCTTCTCACTGCAGCACAACAGCTTATCGCCATTTCCCTGGACGGATCTAAAACTGAGTCACTGCTTGCTGATTTTGAACAAGAGGAGAATGTTTTTTAAATACTCTACAGAGCCTCTGTTCTCTGGCAAGACTTCAGCTGAAACACAACACTGATGTGCAGCCCTTTCTTTTTAACCACATTTACAACCTACAGTACAAAGAAATAAGCAGGAATCTATTTAAATAGCTGGAATGTGATCTTTTCATTGAGGAGCTCAGCTTGAACCCACCGTCTGAACAAACATCAATAAGTTCATAAACACCAAACTGCATTAGGGTTTTATTGATTGTAGAAAGATGAAGTGGTTACAGGAAAGTTTGTGGTCTATTATCCAACTGGACTGTATTTTTATGTCATAATCATTTTAATGCTCTAACTTTGGTCTTTTCTGTGTGACTATGTGACCATCTTTCTCTATTCACTTCTTTTAGATACTGATACTCTGATACTGATACTAAAGAGAGCAATAAGGATTATGAAAGAGAAGTAAGGAGCAGTCTTTAGAAAAGATAACATCTAAATCAATATTTTAAAAAGTGAGTCATAAGCACACATAATTAACAATAATCTAAAAGACTATGAAACTAAAATTTGTATTAGTAGACATTAGATGCTTGAAGCTGCCCCCACTGTCTCTGCCAATGACAGTAAAGTTGGCTATCATTCACTGCAGTGGGGGAAGTTTATCCCTGTTACACACTGTGACAACAATCTGCTGCAGGTTGGAGCAGGAGGCGAAGCTTGGCCTGCAGAGACTTGACAGAGCTGATGCCAGTCACATATAGAAATATAGAATTCTATGATGGAAGAGAAGAAACTATGAACAAGATGAGCATGACTAGAATAGACATAAATTGTGTGTTATTTTACATCTTCGCTACGATTAGACCATGTACAAGTTCCCACTACAGATAGATTCATCATTTCAGAGGTTCACTTCATGGAGACTAACCACGTCTGCACATGGTTTCATGACAGAAGTTTATATGATGTGATGCTCACTGTTTGGTTGAGGAACGTGGTCTGAAGCCAGGCTGCTCAAATTAAACATGAAAGTCTGCATTCAGTGCATGGTGCCACATGGCGCTTCCAGAAACACCCACTCTGAGAACACTGACGTCTGGTTGCTCCATGAGGACGTTTGTCAGCCAACCTGTTTTGTGCTGTCAACAATGATGAGAGGGCGTGGGCCCCGCTCACTTCTACAGTACAAGCTGTTACAGTACGCTCCACTGAGCCTAGAGAACGTCTGTGCTGCGAAAGAAGAAGAAGAAGAAGAAGCAGGGAGACTGGCAGCCGGCCAGAAGCCAGCGTACTAAACACAAATGTCCAGAGAGTGAGAGGGGAGGAGCCTGGCTGAGCCATTTTATCACAGGACCATAATTCACTCCCTTGTAAACACTGGGGAAAAGCTGTCTACCCAAACACTGACTGCTCTACGAAGGCACAACCAGAGCTGGGAAACTAATCTTGGTCGGCTCGTCAGGCCTCGTTTTCCAGCAGGTACTACAACTGAATCTCAGCTAAGGGGGAGATTCTGCACCACAAGGCAACGATGCTGTGACAACATTAAATCCAATAACAGCAGGACTACTGCTGTTGGCTATGACCTTTAGAGCAAAAGGCTATCTGTCAAACACCTTTAGTTAGATGCAGGTTTCCCAGGGCTAACACAGCATCCTGATACTTGAAGCATTTCTGCAGAAACAATGACAGCAACAGCTCTGACGTCACACTGCCTCGGTGCCGCTGAGTGTTTGTGCCTTGATAGTAGTAGGTAGAGAGAGAGGTTTGAAACAGGAAGCACGCTGGCAACAGGAAACAGTTCCTGTTCTCATTAGAGTAAGTAGAGAAGACAATGACAGTCAGCAGCTCGAGAGATGCACGACTCACCTTCTCCAGTTGTTGTCCGGAGGTGGGGACAGGTACACTGCGCCATATGGGGAACTCTCCATGTGGGGTTTGTTAAGGAAATTATCAGAACAAATACAGACTCATGACTTTGATAGAAATATGTTTTTTCTATCATAATTGAAATCATCACAAAGAAAGAAATAGAAGACAACAAGTATATCGTACATATCTGAAACTGATACGTATTAACACTGACATCTAAAAATAAACCAGGCTGGGTTCCAACTAGAGATCAAAGGACTAATGCATGCCATAAACAGGAGGATGAGAGTTGAACATATAACAAGAGAAGAAAGTTCTGTAACCACATTCTCATCAAAGCCCTGAAGTGTAAATCTTCCTTTTTCAAACACTTAATGAAACAAAGACATTATTATCTGATTTACTGCTGAATACTGACGCAGAGTTCCTGACATTGTCTGGGGGTGGGGGTTTGGTCTGACCCACAGTCCTTGAGCTCGTCTGAAACAGGCTGCTCTCTGGATCGCTGTTTTGGGTGGAGAGTTGAAAATGTTGACCGATCAACAAAAACACATTATAGCAGAGATTAGCAGGCGCATAAGGCCGACCAGCGTTCTGCAAAGCATCTGCTCAGGCCTTGGGCAAATTATTATCAGTAGTGAGAGAGATTTACAGAAACTGAAGACACACCATCACTCATTACCTCTCAAACAAAACACAGGATAAGCAAAACCACACATATACAAATTGTAGCGGAAAGGGCAGAAGTGTGGTGTCTGCAGACAGCGAGAGAGGGAACTATCCTGTCCAACTGGTTCGCTGAGTAGTTCCACATCGATCAACAAGCTACAGTCAAAGTGGGATTAAGCCCAAACAGTGTCAATGAATGAGCGAGCATTTCTCTACACAAGCAGTGAAAGTAAAACTGGGATACAACTCAAAAATCCCTGTGTATTTTAGTCAATCAGCCACCAACCACATTTCCTCTTTCATGGCACTGTGATTGGATAAGAGACACAAACCACCCATTTTTATTTTCAAGACGCTGCTCTGCTCCAAGTCATCATTTAAACCACTTTCCACAGTTGAAGATGGTCTGTAGTTTGACTTCTCAGTGGCCCCAAATAACAGCAATGCCAAAAACGTTTCTTTCAAAGTTTAAATGATTGTAAGTTTATCAGCCAACAAAAAAAAAAACTATATTTTAGCTAAATCTTTACAACTCGCTTATTTTATGTGGGGTATATGACCACATGATGGTTCTGTCATTTGTCCTTGTGTGGATGAGAAATTGACATATTAAACATTATCTACATAACTTGGAAACTAAAACCCTTCAAGTCTGCCTGTTTAACCCCCATGACTTCTAACGTCTTCTGTAACATAACTTCTATAGACTGTATAGAATATGATTTATCTCCACTTCCTATCATACAAAAATGAAACAAACGTTCTGGGTGCGGCTGCCGCCCTCTTGTGCTCCTGACGTCATTTGGAGTTGTGAGCCTGTGTCGTAGTGACCGTGAAGTGGAACCTTGGTATGGAGTCCCGCCCATACATGCTCTCGACCTTTCTATGTAATACTAAGATGAACAGAATGAATGTGTTAAAATAAAAGCACCTGTAAAGGAGTGATGTCCTCCTTGTGAAAACTGCTGACAGGACAGTCCTGCCACAGGAATGATTCAGAATACCCAGAAATAGCCTTGTCCCAAAGTTAAAGAGGAGTTTTTAAGGGTTTTCAGTTTGATGCCCTAAATGTGGCCTGTGGTTTATTTTAATTAATTTCCAAGGTTTATTGTACAATAAAATATGTCAGTAAAAACCACAATTCTTGATTCTTTATTTAATATTTTATGTGTCTTTAAAAAAGTGGTTTCTAACAAGTGGCTAAAAGAAACTAGCGAGGTTATTTGGGGACATTAATCGTCAACATTACTCACTAAATCGTCTTTGACATCACAGTGATGTAGTTCGCATTAAGGCTTCATGAAGATTATCTTGCTGAAAACTACGTGTATCAAGAAACATAAACTTGTTTGAAAGAGACTCCACTTTGTGTAATCATCACAATTAGATGTGGAAAAAGCTCACTGGCTTCTTGTTGAGGGAACGAGGGCGATGCTAACTTGGGTTAGCCACAAGAACCCCAGCAGCACCGTGTTTTGGCACCAACTACACCGACAGTCTCAACAGTGACCTTCGCACCATAATGATAACACCATCGATACACAAGGAACCATACAGTCTGAAATCTTCCAAATACAGATGAACCAACTGCTTCTGTTGTGACAGTAACAACAGCAGAAACATACGTGCTTCATTACAACTCATATTCACAACGAACAGAAACATTTAACACAGAGTTTCGTTATGTTTCCGAAGTTAAATACGATTCTATCAGATACGCTTTGAGGGCAGATGTCAAAACATTCCTGATAATTACTGTGAAATAAAAAAAATGCTAAATTAGTGATGACAAACTGATGAGTAATTTACGATGAATGCATCTGCTCTGCATTTGGGTCAGGCCTTGTTCAGGCACTCACTCTGTGGCTGGCAGGGCCAAAACAAGATCATTAAAACACACGTTGGAAATGTAACTGAGGAGAATCGGGCTAACCCAAGAAGTCATGTGCCAAAACAAAACAAATCACCTGACCAATCTGATGCTGTTCCAATAAGCAGTCAGAAAACTGTCTGTGGTCCCAAACTGCTGAAAACACCACGAACATCCACGCTCACTAACAAGCCTCTGGTGCACCGTCTCGTCCTGTAACATTTCCTAATGAATTAGTTCTGTGTCTGTTGTCCTCATTCCTAGCTGTGTGTCTATTTATGGGTAAGTACACCAAGATAATAGACTAGACTCAAAATGCTTGAGTGTGGACAGTGGACACATACTTTACATACCAGAAGTCCATTCTGATTCTGGTTGTGGGAGTGCTACAGCCAAACTCCAGTGGCAGTTCATGCTGTGTCGCCTTTTAAGTCATGACATCATATGATAAGAGCTCAGGAAGTATATTCTACTGGAGTAGTGAGTCCATATTTATTCCATTGTCTTTTATGTGGCACATACTGAAATATCCAGTAGACTATCCAGCACTGTCACCTTGTTATATTGTGTTAGCTGCAAAGAGCAATAGGTTTATTAATAATATTAATGATAGTTTAGAACCATAACCAACTCTTGAACAGGTGCCCAGTGAAGTCTCTTGTAAACAAAGTTGTGATTACATTCTCCACAACATGCTGTGTGCTATAACAATAAAGTGCTTCATTGCCATCAGTGCAGGTTACATACATGTTTCTGTCTGTAGAAACAAGTTTCAATTATACTGTCACACAGTTCTGACAGTTTTATTTTGTCATTGTACCTCATCCAGTGACCATTATGTTCTGCTTTTGTTCTCATTGTTATGCACAGAACAATGTGCTGGTCTGACATCACACACTCCTCTTGAGCTGTTACACGGTGACAGGTCGACTCTGACTCCAGGCAGGAAATGAACAGATTATTAAAACGCTACCAGGTGTGTTTCATGTAAATGTGACATACAGGGTGTGACTCCAGTTCAGGAAAGTTAATCTCTGTCCTATAGAGCGCGACAGCCGGTTCCTGAAGTAAAAATCTCTAATAACTATATTAAGGTTATATATCATATCCATATATTATGCTGTGTGTGTATGGATTTATGTACATATCACATGCTAGTCATAAATACATATCTGGGTTATTACCACTCTATTGATACTTTATTATTACTGCTATTACATTATTATGAATATGCTGTGCTCGTATTATTATTGCTATGCTATCACTGTACATTATTATTATCAACATTATCATCATTTCAACATAACGTTATCACCACCAGTCTTTGCACACCAGTATCACTTCTCCTTTTGCACCTTATATATTTAATCTCCCATTCTGTCGTATA
Source organism: Hippoglossus stenolepis (assembly GCF_022539355.2). NCBI lineage: Eukaryota > Metazoa > Chordata > Actinopteri > Pleuronectiformes > Pleuronectidae > Hippoglossus > Hippoglossus stenolepis. The sequence goes on from NC_061483.1 coordinate 296,068, forward strand.
GTGTGTATTTGAACTTTGCACCTTGTGTATTTCTTTTCTTTTTTATCTCGTATTTTGTTGTATTTTGATATTCCTGGCAGCTATGATGATTTAACTTCCCTCCGAGGATCAGTAAAGTAATCTAATCTATCTATCTATCAGCTGTGATCAGCTGTTAATGCTAATGTTGGCTTTATACTGATAGACTCACATCCAGCCTGTTTAAAACCATATAAACACAAACCTCCATGTAAGAGAAAAAACACAACAGTAAACCTGGAATCGATTAACCTTTCATGGTGATGACATCATGACACATTGTGAGATCTCCTACTTCCAGCACTAATGTACAGAAGGATATCAGCCGTCCGTGCTTGTCGATGGGTCGGCGATGGGGAGAGTTGATTCGGTTGGGGCCCCTGTGAACCCTCTCGACCAGCCCATGGTGGCGGGTCCCTCTGGTGGAGTCCAATCCTGAAGGGAAACCCCCCTGAGACAGAGACAGGAGGAGTCTTCTCAAACCAGAGACATAAACACTGTAGTTTCCACAGGTCGGCAGGAAGAGGAGAACGAAAGCATCGACACTTTGACAGAGATCAATAGAAACCTTAGTTGTACATGCAAAAAACTCCATTTAATCCGTATCCAGTCCAACAACACCTACAGACTGTGGGATTTCACTTATCTTATGAATTAGCACTCTTGGGATCACATCAAATTTGATGTACGATGATAACAGCCACAGAATCGTGGCTACGATGCAAGCCCATGCATCCATTGTTTTTTCCGGTGATTACAAAGATCACCTCTGAGAGTCTCGGGGGTTAGGAGATGCCAGATGACGAGAGGGGGGGTCCACCTTCGAGAGGTCGCCAGCATTTCACTGGGCTGACATTTAGAGACTAACAACCATTCACTCCCATGGTCAATTTAGAGTCTCCAATTAACCTAACCCCCATTTTCAAAATAGGCTTGTTGCTAGGGCTGCACCTATCGATTCTTTTTTATTACTCGATTAATATCATAATGAATTTATAGAAAATGTACTTAAGAATCTTCTCTTAAATACAAACAAATCGGACAGAAAACAAAGTATGCACTGCGAGGCATTATTCCAGGACAAAAAACAGCCCAGTCTGAACTGCTAATCTGTTTTTTACAGTCCCATACAAAATCTCTCCCGAAGAAAATCAGTGCAAGAGGTTGTTCCATTCAATAAAAGGAATATATCAATCTGCATTAAGCTGTCCAACAACATTAATGAAGACCAAAGTTAAATTCAAGCAACTTTCTGGATCATCGCGTGCCACCTTCACAAATTTAAGACATATTCAACCTAAATAGACAATAACAGAGAAAAGAGGATTTCTTGATGTAAATCTATCTAATCTACAACACAGCGTAAAAGACGTATCGAGACCAGACAAGAGAGGGAGACTCACCCAGTCGTCAGAGCAGCTCATTGTGGGAACTGTTGGTTTCTCGATCCTTTTTAAGGTCTTGACCTTCTATGTAAAGAGCCTTGAGAACATGTATATTATGATTTGGGGCTATACAAATAAAATTGAATTGAATATATCATGGAAGAAAGGTCAACATCAACTACTTTCTGAGGACGTAGCAGAGCAACAACACAGTCCCCATCTTTGGCTTTATTTCAATAGGGAGTTTGCTGGAATTTCAACCAACTTTGAGCCATTACAATATCGACAGTATATGACAAAGAGCAATGATTAATTTCCCACGTGTTGCCTGGACTGAGCTCCCTGGCTGTGTGCTACAACTACAACATGCACTTCCACATTTTATTCTACATTTCTACACCAGTTAGAACAACAGGTAGAGGAACATAATCCAATAGATATAGAAGAAAACTATATGTGTATTATATGAGCGGAGGAACTACGGCGTATGGAGGAGGAAGAGGCCACCGCTGCCAAAAGGTGGCACAAGGACATGAGGAGACATTTCCTTCTGGACAATGTTTTACTCTCACAAATCTTTTCTTGCTTTAACTCCTGTTTTTAGATGAGTGTTCTTTAATTGTTTTTGAAGTCCGAGTGGTTTAAGTGAAATAGCCTTTGAACTATATTAATATAACATGAGTCTCAGTTTTACACAGATACAATCGGAAGAAATGATGGGAACTTTATACTTTTTGGCCAGAATGTTCTATTCTTTTGTTTTTTGTTCCTTCCGACTGTATCACAGAGTGGATATTTTGCCTTTGTGTAATGTAAGCAGTTAGAGCATATCTGTGAACATATATAAAATGTATCTGATCTCAATAAATGATTATAAAGTGTGGTGATCAAGTGGCCATTAAGTGGAGGTAAGCGCTCGCTCTCTTCGACTTTTGCTTCTAATACAGTCAACAACAAAGTGAATATAGAGTAAAATCCTCATTTGAATGCTGATCCCGGGGACATTGCTCACAAAGTGCAGGCTTTAAATAAAGTAAAAAGTCTGAGTAGATCACATGAAGTACTCTACATTCATTTGATTGAATTAGGTCTAACGAGTGATTATCATCAAGTGTAATCTAGACGCCGTGTATTTTGTGGAGAAGCTGAATGGACTGGATCAGTGAGGGGGTTTGATTTCTGGAGCTGGTCACAGAGCTGCACTTACTGCTCTGCCTCAAAGGGCCTTTCTCTCAAGTAACAAGGACAGCGTCACCTGGACCCTGTATTCCAGCAGAGCCAGGTCCTTGGAGAGCTGACACAGATACAGACTCAGGGCTGTGGAGCAACACTAGGAGATCACATACAGCTCTGCTTCAGCCAAATCTTTTATTTCATATTTTTTCGTCAGAAACTCGTCTGAATTATTTAAGGCTCTCAGGAGAAGCTTGTTTGCACTTCTGAAGGTCCAGTGAAGCGATTTACTGTTTTTCTAGTCAACATTAGAACTGAATGAGAATAAGACCCTGAATTTTATAGATGTAATCTCAAGGTAAACAGAGTTTTAAAGACAGATATTCAGCTTTAGTTTTACATCAAACATCATTTTGCTTGAAAGAAATCATCAAAGAACATTCATATAAAATAAACTCCACTAATTACAACACCAGTTTATCCGTAAACTCATGCTCAGACTTTGTGAATAAAACACCACCTAGTAAACTGGTAGATTATTTTACTACAGCACATTTCTACTATTTACCTCATATTCCTCCTGACAGAGGATCAAATGATTGTGATGAATAAGAGAATATGAGATACTTCTGTAGTGTGTTAGCCTCTTATAACTCAATTAATGCTTTAACTACGAGGGCGCACATACATCTGCCAAGGCTAATGCTAATGCTATCTCACCATAGTAAATAAAGTAAGAAACCATTCCTGTATCCGTCCGTTTATACGGATAGATTCCAAAAAGCAGTGAGTTCTTCCTTTGGTCAAGCCCCACCCCTCCACCAAATTTCAACAATTTGCCTTTTTCTTTTCTTGATACCGATTCACATACCTGGACTTTGTGTATTAGTTGATACCGAGGGCCGACCTGATACCAGAGCATTTAAAAAAGATATCGCTTAATCACAGCAACTGCTGTTTTGGAACAATGATGAAGAAGTGATTTCTGGGAATAGAAAACTTTATCTGGGAGAAACAAATTTACCAAAAAGACGTGGTATTGGAGCATAGTTTCGCCGACTGGCATTTTCAGCAGTATCGGAGGCATTTCTGAAGCTGGTGGTAACGGAACATCTCAAACACATGCTGATGGAAACATAACCTCCTTGATGGAGATAAATATGGAGCTGTAAATTCAGTCTAATGAAATTCACTGCACTAACCCTGGAATAAGAAACACTCCTGTCAAAGCTGGAGAGCTGTTATGCTGTTATATATATATACATATATATATATATATATATATATATATATATATATATATATATATATATATATGTTATATCAAGACCTGGACTAAATCAAAATCCTATGTAAGAAAATAAATATGTAATTTGGTATTTCTTGAAAACTGTAAATTTGCCTGAGAGAAGATTAAACAACTGGAAATTTGGCTGAATGTCTAAAAGAGTTGTTGATCCATGTGTATATTTTGACTGTGATGAGATCTCACCTGAAACTCATTGCTGGTGTTGCCGATCTGATTGACGTTGGGCAGAGAACCTCCGTAGTACTGAACCCGTGGCTGGCACAAACGTAGCTGCTGGATTTTCTGAAACTGCACCTGTCAGTTAACAGTGAAACAAACACAAAACACACACACAACTGTCAGAGGTAATGATTTCTGGACATGCGGTCTTGTTGTGTTAAGAACACACAGCTTCTGGATGTAAATAACAACTGGTGCAGGTTGGGGTCTTGCTTTTACACCATTGTCATTATTTCTCACTAAAATTGTGAAGCCGTTTTTCCTCAGGTGTCAGAATCCATCTCAACCCACTCCAAGCTTTTCCCTTGTGGCTGACACACGGTGGTTCAGACCAGTAAGGGTTATGTGTGAGGGGGACTAATGGGAGATACAAGCGAATCTTAAGCCATTTACAGACATGAACTCCAGAAGATGTCAGCAAAAAAGAGTCAGGACTTCCTGCAGAAAAAGGACATGGTGAGTAAATTCCACTGCAGAGATCACGTGTTTTTGCAGCACATCGACACCGGCGTCTGCCCTTATTACCAAAAACTCTTGAATCTCGTCTCCTTTCCGAGTTGACGTCTTCATAGAGGTCTTCTTCGTGTATGGAAGGTTGGGTTCCAAAGGTTCCTATACAGCTGGTACCTACTAGACCGAAGGACATCATTTTGATGCCCGAGCTCGGTACTGAAATGGTTTCCCTGCTTACAGGCAACATTACCAAGAGAACTCTGTGTGGCCACGACATCAGTTACATCAGAACTATTCCTTCAATGAAAGAAGAGCAGAGAACGACACTGAAGATGTTTCTGCTTCTGACTGCTTCTAATAAACAGATGATTCATTCCATCACCTGCCCTTTTCCAATGAAGCCTCTTCAGATTGTTCAGTGTGACAAACCATCGAATGCCCCAGGTTCACTTCTTATGTAAGAGAAATAAACCAGATATGGGCTCTCTGGTATCTGTTGTTCTGCCTCTTCACGCACATACACACAAAAAATCACAACACTGTATCTGTGAAAGTCTCAAATATCCCTGAGGGGCCACAGTTTTTTATTTATCTATGCTCTTCAAACGATTCTCAGTGTGGACAAACAGAATTAAAATCTTGTTGAGAAATAATGCAACACAAGCTGCTCTTCAAGTACGTTTAGGCCTGTATGCTAAACACCCCGGTGAATCAATGCTCTTATTATCGTGGGTTGTACTTGGAGAAAAGCATAAATTAATGTGTTTGATTCAAATGAAGCGACATTTGCAGGTTAAGTAACAGAAGTGTTGAGGTCATTCTAGGAACTGGGCAGCTTCTGACCACGACATGCTACAATGATTATAAAACAGAGGGCAGCTTGTTCTGCCCAGGGAAGGTGAAACACTGGCTGTGATCAGTAATAGGCAAATCACAGGGGCACTTCTTCCTTAGACCACTGAAAGGGCAAAAATGTAATCTCAAAGGCAGACCTTATTTAAATAAATCCAAAGATTTAGACAGAGCAGATCTTTGAAAGAGACTGTGTGTATGAGGGAGAGACGAGGAAAATGTGACTACAAACATCATCCTTTGGTGCAACATTTGTCATTTGTGTTTATGTGAAGTAAAACAGTGGCGAGTGCATTCATCCTGTTTTCCAGCAACCTCCCCTTTCAATGTCTTTCATCATTTCAAATCATTAATATCTATAGCCACAAGCCAGAAAAGCAAAAGCAGTTTCGACAAAAACAAGAGTTTCTAAGAACAAACACCCCTGACAGCCGTGCTTTTGGTATTTTCCCACCCTCTGCACTTTAAAGCCATGATGAGAGGAAATGACGTCTTATTAAAACCATCAACCATTCTGAGAAAACACGAGAACCTGATTTAGTGAACATGTGATTTAGTGACACGTGGCGGGAGCGTACAACCAGATGAGTTAACCTGGCTTCACCCTGCATGTAGGAGAACTTAAAGTGGCCTTCAGGTAACTTCACGACAGAGCCTCTGTGGAGCCAGTGTTTGAGTCTTGGCTGCTGTAGTAAGTGGTGAAACACGGCAGACTGCAGGGACTCAATTCCAACATGGGCGAAGTTTGCCTCCAAGGCTTCCTGCCAGAGAGTCTGTGCACGTGGTCAACATTTTGAAAGGGTCTATTTTAAGACAAACCAAGATCTTTTCGTAAACAGAACCAAGAAGTTTTGTTGCATGAACCTAACTAATCTGAAAACTGAAAAACAGTACCCACTCCTGAAGTAGATATGGAGGAGTCATTCTAATCATTCTTAGTTTCAGGTGATTATACACACAAGAAAACATACAACAGACAGAATGTGCTTCAGTCCAGCACATACCTGTGCCAACAGTCTCCTCAACTTCAACCAAGCTGCATCAAATTATACACACTCATACACTCCTCTTTGTCTGATTCATTTTTCATCAAGGTCCAAGAATTATTATCTGAGAACTCTGTGAAAATAAACACTATCTTCTTATGTTAAAGAGAGAAGATCCTGGACCTGCCCCCATGTCTCATCCTTTCACTACATTTCATGGAAATCTGTTCAGCAGCTTTTGTGTAATCCTGCTGTCAAACCAACAAACAGGGGTGAAAACATAACCACCTTATTGGAGGAATTTAAGAAAAGGTCAATTGTTTGATTCAATCTGTCAATTCAGTCCCAACAAACAAAAACATGGTTCACATATCCTCGTGAAAAAGTACTGACATCAGTGACATTCAATATTCAATGTGGTACAAATGAAAATAATGTCCTTTTAAACCTCTGACTCCAGTGTTGGTGTGAGCGTCACATAAATCCACAACATGCAGACTTCACACATGTATAGTTGAGCAGGATGCCAAGTCGCTGCAGCAGCAGCTGAGGAGGCTGGGGTGTTTCAGTGTGTTAGTGTCGCACACTCGTTCACACTCAGTCCTCTGGTCAGCGGAGTCAATGTAACGCAGCTAATTCCAGCTGTTTGCTGTGTGTCCTGAGCCCAGACCCGTCTCAGCCGCACTCACTGGGCTTTCTGTCTCTCGGGGTCAGTGTCAGTTCATACCGTTCAGCAAACTTCACTCACAGTTGCCTCAAAACCACTTCCTCTTTGCCGTGCCATTCAGGACTCTCCCTCTCATAGAAAGAGCACATTGTAAACCAATGGTGTGTGAATAATATGAAAAGGCCTTTTATATCCTCACATGCTATTTTTATTACTCTAAATGTGTACTGTATATATGGTATAAAGATTATGGTAATAACAATGTCTTCTTTCTGGATCAAATGTCTTGTTTTGTCTGCACAGTCCTGAACCCAAAGACACTTAACTTACTTAAGATGAGAAACACATGCTGCTAAGAAGCTGGAACTAACGACACTTTTTACTATTTATGCTTGAACTTTAAAGTTGAAAATAAATCAAACTCTACTTGATTATCTGCTGTAAATGTTTTGTGGAGCCAAAACCTTTAGTTAATAAATTATTAACACAAACCATCATTTCAGTCATTTATTTTTTTTAAATCTAAACAATCTCAGGCTTATATAAACATGTGTGTGTGTGTGTGTTTTCTAACTGATGAATTCATTGATAAGCAAATATTGAAAACATCAGTCTGTAAGAGAAAAATCTTTTCTCCTTTATTTTCCTGCTGAGAAAGTTAATCTCTCCAATGCACTTTAGTAAAGTATTATGACTATTTTACGATTAATTAGTGAAAACGTAAATGTTCTACATATTTATTTTGGATGAGCTTAAGCTACCAATGACACCATGAATCACCTGACTGAGTCATTTAGATCGTTTTCTGAAATATCATAAGCCACAAAGTCTACAAGGTGAACCTGAACACACGGACTGTACATGGACAACAACACGTTAAGAACAAACGTCAGCTTCTTCTGAAACATGCCACAGTGACAGAGCTGCAGGAGGCACATCAGGGTTCAACCTCTGGGAATTGAATTACGCCCATATCTTCACATGCTGCTGCTTCATAACAGAACTTCACTAACTTTCACATTTCCTGTCTCATGGCTGGTTGCTATTCAAAAACACATATTGTTCGATTTATGTAAATTGTTCATGTGAAACACTGTTTTTGGTGTTTAATTCTTAGTATTGTTTTCACTAGTGATTTATTTGGATGGATTTTTGTATTATATATATTTACAAATAAAGATGGTTACTGTTGATGGGATGGTTTTATATGCACTGAGCAGCTGGTGGTGTTTATTTCTGCAGGATGAATTTATATAGAGAGAAAAGGTTCTCATCGATCTCATGTGTTTAGTATGTTCAGTTACTATGATCACATGTGTTTAGTATGTTCAGTTACTATGATCACACGTGTTTAGTATGTTCAGTTACTATGATGACACGTGTTTAGTATGTTCAGTTTCTATGATCACATGTGTTTAGTATGTTCAGTTACTATGATCACATGTGTTTAGTATGTTCAGTTACTATGATGACACGTGTTTAGTATGTTCAGTTACTATGATACACGTGTTTAGTATGTTCAGTTACTATGATCACTGTGTTTAGTATGTTCAGTTACTATGACACATGTTTAGTATGTTCAGTTACTATGATCACACGTGTTTAGTATGTTCAGTTACTATGATGACACGTGTTTAGTATGTTCAGTTACTATGATCACTGTGTTTAGTATGTTCAGTTACTATGATGACACATGTGTTTAGTATGTTCAGTTACTATGATCACACATGTGTTTAGTATGTTCAGTTACTATGATCACACGTGTTTAGTATGTTCAGTTACTATGATCACACATGTGTTTAGTATGTTCAGTTACTATGATCACACATGTGTTTAGTATGTTCAGTTACTATGATGACACGGGTTTAGTATGTTCAGTAACTATGATCACATGTGTTTAGTATGTTCAGTTACTATGATCACGTGTTTAGTATGTTCAGTAACTATGATCACACATGTGTTTAGTATGTTCAGTTACTATGATCACACGTGTGTTTAGTATGGTCAGTTTCTATGATCACATGTGTTTAGTATGTTCAGTTACTATGATCACACTGTGTTTAGTATGTTCAGTTACTATGATCACACATGTGTTTAGTATGTTCAGTTACTATGATACACATGTGTTTAGTATGTTCAGTTACTATGATGACACGTGTTTAGTATGTTCAGTTTCTATGATCACATGTGTTTAGTATGTTCAGTTACTATGATCACACGTGTTTAGTATGTTCAGTTACTATGACCGTGTGTATGATCACTGTGTTTAGTATGTTCAGTTACTATGATCACAATGTGTTTAGTATGTTCAGTTACTATGATCACACATGTGTTTAGTATGTTCAGTTACTATGATCACACATGTTTTAGTATGTTCAGTTACTATGATCACGTGTTTAGTATGTTCAGTTTGATCACCATGTTGAGTTCAGTTACTATGATCACATGTGTTTAGTATGTTCAGTAACTATGATCACACATGTGTTTAGTATGTTCAGTTACTATGATCACACGTGTTTAGTATGTTCAGTTACTATGATCACACATGTGTTTAGTATGTTCAGTAACTATGATCACACATGTGTTTAGTATGTTCAGTTACTATGATCACACATGTGTTTAGTATGTTCAGTTACTATGATCACACATGTGTTTAGTATGTTCAGTTACTATGATCACACATGTGTTTAGTATGTTCAGTTACTATGATCCCCTCTAATGACAGCTTCTTACCCTGGAGACTGTCAGGTCGGTCATCAGCTGTTCGAAGGCCCGGGTCTCCTCTGCTTGTTTCTGGTTGTGCAGAGCGATCTTCTCGCTGAACTTCCTGGGGTTGGAGCCCCCTGTGCCCGGGGAGCCGGACATGGTTCGGGCCGCAGGGTGACTTCGGTGTGGTGTGGATGGAAGATGGAGGATGGGCTGAGTCTATAGTTGACAAAGTGTCAGTGAATCCATCACAGGTTCAAATCTCGGCTCGCAGAGGCTAACGCAGCTAAGCTAAGCTAACGTCAGGAAAGTTGTGTTGTTACGCCCCGAGAGCAGCGACGCTAGCGGCTCCGCTGGAGTTCGGACTTCAACGTGTTTTTAACGAAGTAACGTGATGTTTCAAGAAGTTTGAGACACAATCACACTCCACAGACTCAGAACCACTTGTTTGAATCCAGCGCTGACGGAGCGTTAGCTGTCGATGCTAACATAGCGGAGAGACGCAGCTAGCTCAGTTAGCTTAGCTGCTGTCACTTCTCCAACACGGACAAACTCACTTTACCACAGTGCCGACCCTCGGTCAGCATCGAACACACGGCCGGGGCAGACGCACCGTGTGCGGGGTGACTGCGCTGGAGCTGTCGGAGGAAGTTGTTAGCCTCGTTAGCTCCACTGGCTGTTAGCTCTTCAACAAGTGTCCGCGGGTGTTTCACTGAATTCACACTTCAATTCGCCCCAAAGTAAAAAGAACAAACCCACAGAAACAGGAATCGAACCAAATCCTCCGGGAAGCAGCGGGTGAACCGGTTCGCTCCTGTAGCCGGTGTCACAGCAGCGGACTCGCGTCTTGTGTTAATCCAGGGGCAGAGCGCGCTCCCCCGGTAAACTCCAGCCCGTAGAGCCGCTGACGATGAGCCAACAGCGGGATCAACACGGGTGAAAGCCGGGGAAGGTTCCGGGGAAGAGCCGCTGGTGTTTCCCGGTGAAGAGCCGCTGGTGTTTCCCGGTGAAGAGCCGCTGAGGTTCCGGGGAAGAGCCGCTGATGTTTCCAGGACCGAGACTCAACTGCTCCGGATCCGCATCACACACACACAACACCGGCCATACCCGGTCTGTCCGCCAGGCGGCGACACACACCCACTGCACTCTGACGGAATATTACAATAACAAGAAGAATGATAATTATCATTCTAATAATAATCCTAAAAATAATCATAATAATAAAAATAATGATCATAAAGATAATAACAAAACTTATAATATCCATAATAATGATACAAATAATGACAATAAAAATGATAAAATCATAATAAAAAGAATAACAATAATATCAATAATAATGATACAAAAATAATGACAATAACAATGATGTAATAATAATAGTAATAGTTTGTTCTGAGCTTTTCTTTTACTTAAAATGTGAATGTGAGAAGTTGTCTTTTTGTACGTCAGCCCTGTGATTGGCTGGTGATCTGTCCAGGTGACCTTTGACCTTCAGAGGTTAAACCATAGAGATAATGATGATGTAGATCAGAAGTATGAAGTCGTAGAAAACAGATGGCGTTAAAGAGAAATCAAACCTGTATATTTGTCAGTGTTTTCCCTTCAGATAATTAAAAGTCTTTACGTCTTCAGCACTTTATTCTACAACAGGTCAAATACACTTAGGACTGAATGAGAGGAAGTGATGTGGAGGGAGCTCGGCCATCGACCTCCATCACAGTAGAAATATCACAAAACAACATCAGTGAGATCTACACGTCCTCCAGATCAGAGTAATGACAACATATCAAATATGAAGGAAACTTTGTTGTGTAGTATTTTTACTAAACTGATTTTATAATAACAAGTTAAACCGTGAACAAATAGAATTCCAGTGAATCATGAGTGACTGTGCTGCTCGTTTCCTCTGCTGCTGAATGAAACAGACACACACACACTGCTGATCATCAGGGTCAGTCCAACACAAACCAACATCACAGCCTTGACGTGGAACATGAAGTTATTCTCTTCCAATAATTCAATTCTAATTCTTCAATTCAAATTAAAAAAGTCATCAGGCTTAATGATGATCAGCTCAATATGAGCACGGCAATTCGTTTCATTTAACAGCTGAGGGACGTCCAATCCAAATCAAGTGAGGGAAAGAAAATCAAAAAGGGTTTTTTTCCTCTTGGTCAGTTTCTCGTTCCAATTAGTCTCAAACAAAAACTCAAACACAATGAGACAGAGCTTAAGACCAGGTCAGGAAGAAAATATACGTTTATCAGGAGGTGAGCAGATCGACTATCAACTAAGAGAGACATAAAACGTGATCTCCTCACATAAAACATACATTTTTATAATTATTCAAAGCCCATGCACGACACATTCAAGACATTTCAAGCAAAAATAATACAAATCTTAGACCTGTGTCTGAGCTGCAGTTACAGACGCTAAAGAGGAACTCTAGAAAGCTTCTGTTTGCTCGCTCCAGTTAAAGCACAAACACGTCATAAAAACAATGCACATAAATTAGCACATAAGACAAGTGCAGGAGGGAATGTGTATGAAGCAGGAAGGTGGAGCTCAGCGACCCTCGTGGGCTTTGTGGTTTCAATCAGTGTCTGTTGCCTTTTTCTCCCTTTCTCTATTTCCCATAAAATTTCTTGTTGAGCAGGAAAATGAGCAGGTTGACGTTGATGGTGGCGCGATCGAAGAGCTTCATCACCGCCACGCCCTCGTACTGCAGCTGGAGCAGATCCTGAGAAACAACACAGCTCCATTATCATCTCTGTAACCATGACGACAGATCCACTGAGCGCTGGAGGAAACTGTGCGTGTGAAATCAAAATACCTGATATTCTAACTGTAACGTCTCCAAGTGAACACCCATGAGCTTGGCCTTCACGTCAAACACCCCGACCGACTGCGAGGGCGAAATCTCAAAGATAACATTCTTGAACCTGTGAGCAGAGGAGAGCAAAGAATTCAAGATTATTCCATGAGATGCTCTTATGGATCATGAGGTAAAGAAGCACAGCTCTAGTTTATGGTTGTGTGTAGTAGTTGTGTATCATATGGATCATGAGGTAAAGAAGCACAGCTCTAGTTTATGGTTGTGTGTAGTAGTTGTGTATCATATGGATCATCAGGTAAAGAAGCACAGCTCTAGTTTATGGTTGTGTGTAGTAGTTGTGTATCATATGGATCATGAGGTAAAGCACAGCTCTAGTTTATGGTTGTGTGTAGTAGTTGTGTATCATATGGATCATCAGGTAAAGAAGCACAGCTCTAGTTTATGGTTGTGTGTAGTAGTTGTGTATCTTATGGATCATCAGGTAAAGAAGCACAGCTCTAGTTTATGGTTGTGTGTAGTAGTTGTGTATCATATGGATCATCAGGTAAAGAAGCACAGCTCTAGTTTATGGTTGTGTGTAGTAGTTGTGTATCATATGGATCATGAGGTAAAGAAGCACAGCTCTAGTTTATGGTTGTGTGTAGTAGTTGTGTATCATATGGATCATGAGGTAAAGAAGCACAGCTCTAGTTTATGGTTGTGTGTAGTAGTTGTGTATCATATGGATCATCAGGTAAAGAAGCACAGCTCTAGTTTATGGTTGTGTGTAGTAGTTGTGTATCATATGGATCATCAGGTAAAGAAGCACAGCCTAGTTTATGGTTGTGTGTAGTAGTTGTGTATCATATGGATCATCAGGTAAAGAAGCACAGCTCTAGTTTATGGTTGTGTGTAGTAGTTGTGTATCATATGGATCATGAGGTAAAGAAGCACAGCTCTAGTTTATGGTTGTGTGTAGTAGTTGTGTATCATATGGATCATCAGGTAAAGAAGCACAGCTCTAGTTTATGGTTGTGTGTAGTAGTTGTGTATCATATGGATCATCAGGTAAAGAAGCACAGCTCTAGTTTATGGTTGTGTGTAGTAGTTGTGTATCATATGGATCATCAGGTAAAGAAGCACAGCTCTAGTTTATGGTTGTGTGTAGTAGTTGTGTATCATATGGATCATCAGGTAAAGAAGCACAGCTCTAGTTTATGGTTGTGTGTAGTAGTTGTGTATCATATGGATCATCAGGTAAAGAAGCACAGCTCTAGTTTATGGTTGTGTGTAGTAGTTGTGTATCATATGGATCATGAGGTAAGAAGCACAACTCTAGTTTATGGTTGTGTGTAGTAGTTGTGTATCATATGGATCATCAGGTAAAGAAGCACAGCTCTAGTTTATGGTTGTGTGTAGTAGTTGTGTATCATATGGATCATCAGGTAAAGAAGCACAGCTCTAGTTTATGGTTGTGTGTAGTAGTTGTGTATCATATGGATCATCAGGTAAAGAAGCACAGCTCTAGTTTATGGTTGTGTGTAGTAGTTGTGTATCATATGGATCATGAGGTAAAGAAGCACAGCTCTAGTTTATGGTTGTGTGTAGTAGTTGTGTATCATATGGATCATCAGGTAAATAAGCACAGCTCTAGTTTATGGTTGTGTGTAGTAGTTGTGTATCATATGGATCATGAGGTAAAGAAGCACAGCTCTAGTTTATGGTTGTGTGTAGTAGTTGTGTATCATATGGATCATGAGGTAAAGAAGCACAGCTCTAGTTTATGGTTGTGTGTAGTAGTTGTGTATCATATGGATCATGAGGTAAAGAAGCACAGCTCTAGTTTATGGTTGTGTGTAGTAGTTGTGTATCATATGGATCATGAGGTAAAGAAGCACAACTCTAGTTTATGGTTGTGTGTAGTAGTTGTGTATCATATGGATCATGAGGTAAAGAAGCACAGCTCTAGTTTATGGTCGTGTGTTTTTGTGTAGTAGTTGTGTATCATATGGATCATGAGGTAAAGAAGCACAGCTCTAGTTTATGGTTGTGTGTAGTAGTTGTGTATCATATGGATCATCAGGTAAAGAAGCACAGCTCTAGTTTATGGTTGTGTGTAGTAGTTGTGTATCTTATGGATCATCAGGTAAAGAAGCACAGCTCTAGTTTATGGTTGTGTGTAGTAGTTGTGTATCATATGGATCATCAGGTAAAGAAGCACAGCTCTAGTTTATGGTTGTGTGTAGTAGTTGTGTATCATATGGATCATCAGGTAAAGAAGCACAGCTCTAGTTTATGGTTGTGTGTAAAGTTGTGTATCATATGGATCATGAGGTAAAGAAGCAGAACTCTAGTTTATGCTTGTGTGTAGTAGTTGTGTATCATATGGATCATGAGGTAAAGAAGCACAGCTCTAGTTTATGGTTGTGTGTTTGTGTAGTAGTTGTGTATCATATGGATCATCAGGTAAAGAAGCACAGCCTAGTTTATGGTTGTGTGTAGTAGTTGTGTATCATATGGATCATCAGGTAAAGAAGCACAACTCTAGTTTATGGTTGTGTGTAGTAGTTGTGTATCATATGGATCATGAGGTAAGTAGACAGCTCTAGTTTATGGTTGTGTTTTTGTGTAGTAGTTGTGTATCATATGGATCATGAGGTAAAGAAGCACAGCTCTAGTTTATGGTCGTGTGTTTTTGTGTAGTAGTTGTGTATCATATGGATCATGAGGTAAAGAAGCAGAGCTCTAGTTTATGGTGGTCTGTTTTTGTGTAGTAGTTGTGTAGTAGTTGTGTATCATATGGATCATGAGGTAAAGAAGCACAGCTCTAGTTTATGGTTGTGTGTAGTAGTTGTGTATCATATGGATCATGAGGTAAAGAAGCAGAGCTCTAGTTTATGGTGGTCTGTTTTTGTGTAGTAGTTGTGTAGTTGTGTATCATATGGATCATGAGGGAACTCACTGGTTGGGCTGCAGATCCTCGATGGCGATCAGCACGCCCTTCTCATGGAGACGAGCGGCCGTGTACTTCTGTGAAACCTGTTTACTCTTCTTGGTTTTGTTGTCGCCTGGTTTCTTTGACAACCTGCGGACAGAGAGTAAGATTAGTGTGTAATACAACACAACAACACACACTGATTTATTAGTTCGATACATCGTGAACCTGTTTCATAGAAACATGATGTGAATCATTTCAGAAGCAGCAGGTCTCTGCTGGTTTGATTCGGGTTTTCTATCCAACCTGGTTTTCATGCAGCAGTTCCGGAGTTAAAGGCAGATTATTAATTATGAATAATTCATCAGACATAGAAAACCTATATACACAAAACTTTGTCTGAGGATCAACAATAAGACTCAGCTGAGACTTGTAAGTGGAATAAGTTCTGACATGTACAGTTCAGATGTCTGGAACCTGTGGCAGCTGGTGGTTTCCTAACCACTGGTCTCTGAACCTCCGACTGGGAGGCGACTTGTCGGGGGATGTGTCTGTGGTTCAGGTTGATTGAACTGAACTGTACCCGGTAACAGGTCTGGGAGCTTTTGTGATCTTTACTGATTGATCTTCTAGTAAGATCCAGATGCATCTTGATTGTTTGACATGTAAACAGAACTTTTCACATTTAAAGGTGGATGAACGTGTCAGAAGGATCAGACCTGAGATGAGTGATGTGGAACGGAGAACGGGGTTTGACTCACTTGCCCTTGCTGGCCAGGTTGTCCATACACGTCTTGATGTACTGATTGTAGGAATCAATCTGCACGTTGTAAAACGCAGACTTTGAATTCAGGGCCGTGTTTGTCTGCTGAAGTCTCACCAGCTCGGCTTTTCTGCGCTGACGATACCGTCTCTGATTTCTGATGTCCTGTAATACACACACACATTAAAACATAGAAATGACTGGAGTTGTGTTTGCGTCTGCAGATGATCGTGTGACTCCGACCTTGGCGATGTCATTGATGAGGTCCTGGTAGCGGTTCTCGGGGTGAACCTTCCCCAGCTCGGCCAGACGCTGCAGGTTGCTTCTGATCTTCTCTTTCTTCCCCAGCAGCGTCAGGCTGTCGTCCACAACCGGTTGGACCTGCTTCATCTTCTCTGGAGTCTTGGCGTCTCGGATGGCCCTCCGCTGCATGGCTCGCTGGTACTCCACTTCCTGTCAGTCGTGGAAATAAGATGGAGCAGAGGAAGAATTCTAATTTAATGGTGTAAGATGTTTTTATAATGATGGCGATTCAATGTAAAACCTGTTCATTAAAGGCTTCTACATTATTTACTGAACTTTAAAGTTATTTGGTTTCATTTTTACGTTTAGTTTCCTCAGTGTTCATGTTCATTGTCGTTGTGTTTTCACCATGTTTGTTTGTTAGCAGGATTTAATAATAAAATATCATAAAAACATCGTATGTATGAAACTTGACGGAGCGTCGGTCGAGACTCGTTACAACTTTGGGGCAGATCCAGGGATTTATTGTTTTACTTTAACTTTTTTGCTGTAGTTTTTAAATTTTCACAGATTTCTAAGAGAAGAATTCATGGATGTTGATGAAAACAATCAAACATATTTATGAGTGTGTGTGGGTGCAGATCCAAATAAGTGTAGAAACAGTAGAAACATGTTCAGCACATTTAAACACTCATCTCAGACCTGTTCTGGACTCGCTGCCGAATCCAGGATCTCAGTGAGAGTCTCTCCAGGCTGGAACCGGATCACATCCACAATGAGCCTCTTGGTGCTGGAGAGAGGAAAGAAACACAGAGATGTGAGAAACAAACAAATGTCTGAGATCATTTAGCCTTCATTAGCCTTCATTAGCCTTTACGTGGACGTACTTGAGCAGCAGAGTCTTGGCGTCCATCTCGGTGTTGGCCTCACCGGGGACGTCAAATTTGTTGGCGAGTGTGAGCGACACCTCCGTCTTCCCCATCAGCTCTTTGCCGGGGTCGTTAGGAGGAAGAGGATTTTCACCTGAGAGTAAGAGAACAGAAATAAATTAATTAAATAAAAGTCATTATAGTTTTATTATTTACCAGGAACTGAGTTGTTATAGGTTCATATGGTCACAATATTCTGCATTTTCTGAAAGAAAAGTTAAGCCGTTGATTCAAAGACTAATTGAGCATACATGTGATGAAGATATGGAAACAACACAGACGTGTGTCTTCCTCAGACACAAAAACTAGAACAGGTTCCAAAAGAAGCTGCTGCGTCTCAGCTCACTTCCACACTACATCCTCACGCTTGTTATCTTTGGTGCCTGAGTGCGTTCCAGCACCTGAGGTGAGCAGGTCCGACGACGCCCCCACCTGGACACAAACTGTCGAGACGTTCTCCTCTAGCAGGAGACTCAGGTCCATAAAGACCAAAACCCCACAACACAACAGCACTGGTTTCCTCTGCAGATCAATAAGACATGAACATCTTCCTCTGCACCATCTGCAACATATCTATACATTTTTTACTTTCACTTATTTCAGTTATTGCTCTTGTACTTTAATTCTTTTTTTTCTCCTTGTTTTACTTTTTTATTTCCTTCACATTTCCGCAGATTTTTCTATTTAAAATATTTGTTATTCACCAAACACCAAAGGAGATTCTTTGTATGTTGAAAACCTAATTACAGTAAAAAAACAACACAATAACTATGATTCTGAAGTGAGGCCGGAGAGCTGCAAGAATCCAGATGATGAGCCAACGCTGCTCATAAACACGAGGGGAGAACTTCCATCACACATCAGATCTTTACTGATGAACATTGTATAATTAGTTGAGATCAAAATGACGTAACAACGACCAATGGAAACTATCAACCCACTGAGGACTGGATCAAAACCACACTGAACATCCCAGTAACAAACTGACACTCCTGGTGTCTCCTGGTGTCTCCTGGTGTCTCCTCCAGGCTCTGGACACTGTGCTGGGAGACACAAACCTTCTTGTGACCCCAGGTATGGATGTGTCCTCCTGGAGGAGCTGGACTACCTGTGCAGCCTGGTGGAGCTGCAGGTAGCTCCTCATGCTACCAGCAGTGAGGAGGAGCAGAACCCAGAAGTAGAAGGAGTCAGGAAGGATCAGCAGAGAGCAGCTGTCTGTGGACACCACATGAGAAACAGTCCCAGTTTGGGGCTCGTCTTGCTTCTGCCTCCATTTCACCTGTTGTTACTTTGATTTGCACCAAAGCAGAGAAACTGGTTCACAACCACTGGTTCTTCTAATTGACACTTTGATCTCTGAAGTTGAACTTTACACTGGGAACATTACGGTTCCCTCACTTTACTAAGCATTTTCAAACATGTACAAAAGGCGACAGAGAAAGGACGCAGCTTCATGAACGTGTCACATGACACAAGAAGGTAAAGCGTTTAAATCAAGTCAGCAAAGCAGCTGGCAGATATCAACACTGTTGCTTCTCTCTGGATCCACACGGTTGAATCCTTCCTGTCTCACTCACCGATGAGCGACTCGACCGTGGGAACCTCGCCCAGGTCCTCCAGCAGCTCGTGGATCGGGTCGTTGTGCTCTGGAGCGATGGCGTCCTGATGGTCCAGCAGCAGCTGAGGACAGAAAAAGGTCAAAACCAGGTCACCATCACAAAAACAGCAGTGTGGTGCAAACATGAGGTGAGTTCAAACTCACTGTGTGAGTGTTGATAATCTCGCCGATGGAGATGTAGATGACAGGTTTAGTGACGGTGACTAGGTCGGAGTACTGATCCACGTTGAACTTGTCTTCCAGCGAGGGAACGTCACACGCTGCCAAGAAGAAACGCCTGCGATGGACGACAGGAGGATGAAGTCAGGGGAGCCGAGAAAAGGACAGAAAGTGGAAAATGAATCCTCAACATCATCTTCTAAACCAAATCAGCTTTTTATTTCAACAGCGTCAGACCTGAACTTCAGGTACGAGGCGCTGAGATACTCGTTGATGGGATTGAGGTGGGCGTTGTCCCCCAGGAACATCTTATTGGAGGCGGCGTGCTGCAGCATCTTGGCGACAGAGCCCAAGTTGCGTCTCTGCTCGGTGGTCAGCTGGCCGCCCGCTGACACCTCGATGATGTCAAAGGCGTCGGGTGCCACGATGGCCGGGTTCATGTAGCGGTAATACAAGAGGTTCCCCACGATCTGAGAAGTCGAAATCAAACAACTCGGTCAGTGAAAAAAACCTTTCACTTGAATTATACTGATAATCTTACTTGTATTCAAAAGTGTTGGATTGTCCAACCATCAGTATTAGAACTTTATACTAGTATTAGTATGAGACCGTGCACACAGTACGTCAGGAGTGGGAGACAGAAGAGATAATGAGAGACAGAAAACTGGAGTGACAGCGTAACCGAAGAAGACAACGGACACAGGCTCAAAAGA